>NW_024037950.1:0-129372 GCF_016077235.1 Cyprinodon tularosa
ACACTGCAGCCTCCACCCTGCAGCCTCCACCCTGCAGCCTCAGAATGTCAGAGGAACCTTCTGATAGTCCTCAGTAGATCCAGGCTGGAGCTGCAGGTGTTGGGATCAGACCTCAGAGAGCTCCCCCTGCTGGCAGAACAACACCACCTTAGCAGACAGGAAGCTGTCCTTTGGTTGGAGCCTGAATCCATTGAACCAACATGTTGGTTTAAACTGCAAACTAAAAACGTTAGTTTGTTGTGAATAAACTAAACCAAACTGAACCCTGTGATCCCAGAGCGGGACACAGAACCAGAAACTAAACTCGTTAGCGTAGCAGCACCTGTCAAGTAAAGGTGAAGAGTCTCCATCCAGGAAACGACTCCAGTAAAAACGGATTCAGTTAAGAGGCTGCTGAAGTCCTGAGGAGCGGATCTATGTGCCACGGATCATCTTAACATCTGATTTGATATCCTAAAATAATAAACAGTGAAAGAATGAGATGAATTTTTTAAATAAAACATAGAGGGTTTATAAATCAGGTGAAAGAAAAATATATCTCGTTATTAAAACACAACAGTGTTTTATAGGACAGGTAGAGTTTTTTTCTAGTCACATGAGGGACAGAGACCGACTGATCAATCTTTGCACATAACCCATAACTGCCCATTAAATCTCAGAACACAACCGCTTTCAAAGCTGCTCCATGTTTGAATGGCTGCCTGACAACTTCTCACTCCCAGAAGCTTCATTTTATTCTCCTAATAATGATTTAACTCTTATAAAGTCAGATTAAATTGGGCTGAGCCTTAAAGGAATAGTACACCCAAAACATGATTAGCCTTCATTTTCTACTCACCCCCATGCTGAACAACACTCTGGAGTACTTTTTTGATATCTCAAATGCATCTGGAGACCCGGGAGGCTTCTTGCTGTCTGCTGACATTCAAATAATGGAGGTCTATGGCGCCCGAGGCAGAAAGATCCATAAAAGTCCACAAAAAACGTGTCATTATTCCTCCATACTGCTCGTCCAATGTATTCCAAGTGTCCTGAGTGGGTAGCGTCCATAATTTACTCGAAACGAAGTCATTTAGAATGTTTTTAGAGCATAAACAGTAGTGTATAGGATTTCCTGAAAGCGCGTTCACGAGTCTACGGAAACCGCGGCAGACCAAACCAGATGAAAGTGCGCATTCAGCTCGGCAAAGAACTCATGCTCTTCCTCAACACTGAAGTCCTCAGACATTTTTCTTTCGTTGTTTCTTTCTTTGCACAGGTAAACGGCACATTTCTTCTTCTACGCTTGCATTATCGGCAGAGCAGACGCTGAATGCGCACTTTCATCTGGTTTGGTCTGCCGCGGTTTCCGTAGACTCGTGAACGCGCTTTCAGGAAATCCTATACACTACTGTTTATGCTCTAAAAACATTCTAAATGACTTCGTTTCGAGTAAATTATGGACGCTACCCACTCAGGACACTTGGAATACATTGGACGAGCAGTATGGAGGAATAATGACACGTTTTTGTGGACTTTTATGGACCTTTCTGCCTCGGGCGCCATAGACCTCCATTATTTGAATGTCAGCAGACAGCAAGAAGCCTCCCAGATCTCCAGATGCATTTGAGATATCAAAAAAGTACTCCAGAGTGTTGTTCAGCATGGGGGTGAGTAGAAAATGAAGGCTAATCATGTTTTGGGTGTACTATTCCTTTAAGGAGCTGCTAGCAGGACACAGTCTGGTTGTTTGTAGGAAACTTTTCCACAGAAGGCCGCCCTGGACCGGTCATAGCCTGATGCTCACATCTCAATTTTCTTTACGTTTAATAAACTCACGACTCGTGTACGGAGGCCTGAGTCCTGGACGTGGCCTGTGGTCCTTTCCTGCATGTCTGTCCTCCTCGCTCACACCCTCCCACCTGCCAGCCTACTGTCAGAAAAACGAGTCACTAGTGCCATAAAAACTCACAAAAAAAAGTTAGGTGACCAACGGAACAAAAAGCAGTGATGGTCTGTCTGAACGGTCAGTTAACAGAGTTCACTATAAAGTTCACTATCGTCCCCTCTCTATAGTGATGGAGGGATTTAGGGTCAGAGTCAGTGAGCTTGGATGAGAACAGCAACATTTAAACTGAGCGTGAACCAGGAGGAATGGGCTCATGCACGCTCTCACACATTTAATATGTGTTCCCTCTATGGAGGGGGGGCAGGGCTGTTCTTTCTTTGTGGAGAGGGCGGGTCTTATAAAATGTTTGCTATCTATACTTTACTGGAATATTTTTTTTCTTTACATTTTAAAAATAGACACGTTAGTTTTGTTTCTCTTAAGCTCATTTTTTTCAGGCCTGTTGGTGTTTAACAGAATAATTAGTTTCATCCAGACAATTCATTTCTTTGTGGTTGGACTTGGTGCTGCCCCAACTTGTTGCTCACCCAACCCAGTCTCATGGGAAAATGTACCCCCACTACAAGAAAGGTAACAGTACCACAAAAAAAAGGCCATTAATGTACCTCCACTACGTTTTACAGTGTGGACCAACGTAGTGGGGGTACGTTTTCCCATGAGACTGGGTTGGCTCACCACATAACTAAATACATTTTTCCAGATGATGCAAAGTTAAATGTGAAGCTGTTAGTTATAAAACTAAGAAATAGTAGAAACATGTTCCTTTTTAATAGAATAGAGCAGAAAAGCTTCTGGCCTTTTTTAAATTTCTTCCTGCATTACTTTTACTTTTAGACTTTAAGTAGTTTTAAAAATGATACTTTTACACTTTTACTGGAGTAAAAAGCTGAAGTTGATCCTCAAACTTCTACAAAAGCAGGATTTCTACTGGAGGAATAAAAAGTTTGGCTTCTTGTTCTAACTTGGACGGCAATATTGTTCATCAATGGCTTCCAGGCTGATCTTAAGGTTTCTGATACATTCTATTATTGGTTTCTAGGTAGAAATTCATTGATAGATCTGCTGTTTGATCAGCTGAGGAAATTATTCGGCCCGGAAAGCAGACAGGAAATAAAATCAAAGGTAGAGAAGAATAAAGAAATGACCTGAAAGATAAACCAGAGGTTTATTCACTGAAAACGTTCAATTTCAGTGAAAAAAGTTTTTTTTTTTTTTTATCAACCACTCCTTTGTTCATTAAGTCTCTTTTTTTAATCCCAGACGAGAGCAGCAGGTCCGGTTCTAAAGAACCTTCTGTCTCTCTGTGGAAACAAACGAAGATCCGGTGAGTTTTGCTCTGGACTTGGAGAAAATGTCCCAAAGGATAAACTCATCCGAATCAGGAGCTTTCCGTCCCGCAGAACAGAAAGCGATCCGTTAGCTACAACCAACACTGAGAAGGTCTGAGAGAACCGGTCCAGTCCAGAGTCCCATCAGAGCCAAACCCAGACGGGGGCCATCTAAAGGAGGTCTGTGATTGGACAGAGGGGGTCTGTGACCCTGAGCTCCACAAACAGGCCTCTGTGTTCCCTTCATGGATCTAAGGTTTCAGCGCTGCTCAGGTTCACAAAGATGTTACACACCCAGGTCTCAAACCAAAGCAGGCCAGAGAAGAGAAATAAAGACGATTTCTATATTTTACACAAATAGAAAAACCTGGAAAAAAAAAGCTCTATTTCTGTTTATCTGAATGCAGCAGCGAGCGTCACCTCTACGACCAGAGGGGGCGCCGTCTCCGCCCCTAAACACCAGCCATTCATGCCGTTAGAAGAACATCTCAGCTAAAGACCACAGGAAACGGATAGTTAGGGCAAAGGTTCCCAGATGGGGGCCAGGACCCCCAGGGATGGTTTTTACATCCCTGGGGAATGTGGGGGACCAAAAAGAACGTAAACAGATCTACCATCAATCTATCATTCACATCATTAAATCATAAACCTGACACAAACTCTCCCAGTAATCGATATTACATTTAGAATCATTATATTCATTATTAAACATTATAATAATAAAGGGTTTGAAACCTCTGAATGAGGAATGGGCATTTTCAGTCTGCATCACTGATCTTTTTGGGGTCTGCAGGCTGAAATATTCGGGGCCCCCTGCTGTGAGGGTTAAGACTTAAATCACCAAAAAACATTTTGAAGCACCTAAAAAATTAAATAACTGCTGTTTTTTTAACTCCTGGGAGGGTAGAAGATGTAGGAGACCAGAGAGGTGTTGGACTGTGTTATGGGTTCCTCTGTAGACCTGGTCCAGTCTCTAAACCTGGTCCAGTTCAACCGCTAAAGTCTAATCTCCAGCTCTCCAGACCACTAGGGGGAGACGATCAACAACGTAGGTGGGAGCAGACTCTCAGGGTCAAAGCTGAGAACTGAAGGATGCAGTACCATCAGATTTCTCAGAACCTTTTATTAATAACAGAATCGGGTAGACAGTGTCGGCGTCTAAGGCTGGAACCTCTGCAGGTGGAGACAGCAGGTTAGTGACCACGTCTTTCCTGAAGTGGATAATCACAAACTAGTGAGTCGCTAACTTGGTCTTATAGTTCAGTCTGAGTTCAGAGGATTGTTCCTGCCGGCTGGCTGCCAACGTGACGCGAAGGTTTCCCCACAGAGTCCCAGATGCAGGTGTACCGCAGGTAAGAGGAGAGGAAATCAGAACCGAGCAGACAGATGTAGGCAGGACGATCCAGAGGGTGAAGCCAAAGCCGATGTTGGAGACGTGGTGGGTTGTCAGGGTTAGGGTTAGGTATCTGTTCCGGTCTGTACTCAACCAGGCAGAGATCAGGCAGGAGTCAGAAGACAGATCAGGCAAACAGATCAGACAGGAACAGGCAGGGTCAGAGGTCGAGAGGCAGAACAGGTCAGGATCAGGCAATAAGAACATACTAGAGTATGCTAGATTAAGTCTCATAATCTGGCCCTGATGGCTGGTCTGAAGGCTGGTTAAATAAAGGCTAATGTAGGTGGATCAGATAAGCGGGCGAAGCCAAGCATGGCTGTGAAATGAGTAATCAGACCAGACATCAGTGCTGCCATCATGACAGGACAGATTCCGGGTTTCAAGGCGGTTCAGAGGGAGAAGGTCCCCTGGGCGGGAAGGAGGCTGAATTTAGCTTAATTTACATCTAAAATTACTGCAATGAAATCATTTCAAAACTTTAAAAAAAATCATATGTTATTTTTTTACATCAGCTGTTAAAAGTTGAAAACATTAAGGTTTCAAACAGGATAGAGTTATATAAGTTAGAAAAACTATCATGTTGAACATAAACTGGAAAAGAAATCATGTTTATATTCAATGTGCCTCATTCATCAGAAACATCTGTAAACAGACCACCATGTTTGTGGAACAGCTGCTGAAGGCCTGAAAAGCTCTGGCTGAATAAACGATGTCAGATGGAGGGTCTCCTCCCCACCAGCGGGGAACACGTCTCAGCTGTTGCATCCAGGCAGATTATTTACAATCCGTTTTCCACTGAGAGGATAACCTGGTCTTCCTCCACCAGAGAGCTTCTAGGAGCTCCAGGCTTGTTCCTCACACCACCAGTGATTCTTTCTCCCATAATGTCTCCACCGTCTTTCCAACCAGGGCTTTGATTTTCCTTTTTCTCCATTAAGCAGTGACCTTTCTAGGTTACTGATCTATTATCCTTCTTTATGTTTCTCTGAAAGGGAGCAAAGCACCACTCGCTGTCCTTTAAGATAAAAAACTATCATTAATAAGTTAAAAACACACAGGGAGCAGAGGGTCCTCACAACATAGTGTAATCCTCCCTATAAACACACAAACAAGCCCTCATTTTCTCAGACAGTGGAGCCATTTAAAGATGAGCCAGCCGCTGGCGATGATCATTTCTAGAGCGACAGCTGCAGCTTCCTGTGGTGTAAAGTGACCTCTAATGGGGACGGTAATGTTTCATTTTCACTGTGGTGCCAAAAGGAGCTACAAGGGACTGCTTTTCCTCATAGTAGCTTCATCTGGTCTGTTCCTGTTTGGCTGTGACTCCATCCTGGAGAGAAATATCAGCTGTGCTGCTGCCATCAACACCTTTGTTTCTAGATGCTGGAGCTTGGCCTGTTTTCCAGTGTGGTCCTGTTTCTCTGACTGTGACTAACTGGATGTGCTCTCTTCATCCTCTGACATGGGAGCTGGCTCGGAGCTCGTCTGCCTGGCTGTGTGTTTCCTGGAGGTTTCTTCCTGTTCAAAGGGAGTTTTTCCTCTCCACTGTCGCTACAAGCATGCTTAGTGTGAGGGATTGTATTTGAGTCAATAAATCGATGCAATCAACTGGTTTTCCTTAGATAGAAAACTTTGTATCAATTTGACTGTATGATCTGGTGAACTGGAAAGTGACCTGAGATGACATGTGTTGTGAATTTGGCGCAATATAAATAAACTGAATTGAATTCAACTGAATTCAATTCAGTTTATTTATATAGCGCCAAATCCAGTTGAATTGAATTAAAAAGGGGCTAAACTTAGCTATAATGGGCTAAACGGGGCTATCAGGAGCTAAACTTGGCTAGAAGGGGCTAAAAGGAGTTAAACTTGACTAGAAGGGACTAGAAGGGGCTAAACTTGGCTAGAATGGGCTAAACGCGGCTAAAAGGAGCTAAACTTGGCTAGAATGGGCTAAAAGGAGCTAAACTTGGCTAGTATGGGCTAAAAGGGGCTAAACTTGGCTAGTATGGGCTAAAAGGGGCTAAACTTGGCTAGAAGGGGCTAGAAGGGCCTAAAGGAGCTAAACTTGGCCAAAAGGGGCTAAAATTAGCTACATTTGGCTAGAAGGGCCTAAAAGGAGCTAAACTTGGATAGAATGGGCTAAAAGGGGCTAAACTTGGCTAGAAGGGGCTAGAAGGGCCTAAAGGAGCTAAACTTGGCCAAAAGGGGCTAAAATGAGCTACATTTGGCTAGAAGGGCCTAAAAGGAGCTAAACTTGGCTTAAAGGGGTTAAACTTGGCTAAAAGGACCTAAACTTGGCTAGAAGGGGCTAAAAGGGGCTAAACTTGGGTAGAAGGGGCCAAAAGGAGCTAAACCTAGCCAGAAGGGGCTAGAAGGGGCTAAACCAGGCTTAAAGGCGCTAAACTTGGCTAGAAGGGCCTAAAAGGGGCTAAACTTGGCTTAAAGGGGCTAAACTTTGCTAGAAGGGGCAAGAAGGGCCTAAAAGGACCTAAACTTGGCTTAAAGGGGCTAAACTTGGCTAGAAGGGGCCAAAAATAGCTTAACTTTGCTAGAAGGGGCTAGAAAAGCCTAAAAGGGGCTAAACCAGGCTTAAAGGGGCAAACTTGGCTAGAAGGGGCTAAACGGGGCTATCAGGAGCTAAACTTGGCTAGAAGGGGCTAAAAGGAGTTAAACTTGACTAGAAGGGACTAGAAGGGGCTAAACTTGGCTAGAATGGGCTAAACGCAGCTAAAAGGAGCTAAACTTGGCTAGAATAGGCTAAAAGGAGCTAAACTTGGCTAGTATGGGCTAAAAGGGGCTAAACTTGGCTAGAAGGGGCTAGAAGGGCCTAAAAGGAGCTAAACTTGGCCAAAAGGGGCTAAAATGAGCTACATTTGGCTAGAAGGGCCTAAAAGGAGCTAAACTTGGCTTAAAGGGGTTAAACTTGGCTAAAAGGAGCTAAACTTGGCTAGAAGGGGCTAAAAGGGGCTAAACTTGGGTAGAAGGGGCCAAAAGGAGCTAAACCTAGCCAGAAGGGGCTAGAAGGGGCTAAACCAGGCTTAAAGGCGCTAAACTTGGCTAGAAGGGACTAGAAGGACCTAAAAGGGGCTAAACTTGGCTTAAAGGGGCTAAACTTTGCTAGAAGGGGCAAGAAGGGCCTAAAAGGACCTAAACTTGGCTTAAAGGGGCTAAACTTTGCTAGAAGGGGCTAGAAAAGCCTAAAAGGGGCTAAACCAGGCTTAAAGGGGCAAACTTGGCTAGAAGGGGCTAAAAATTGCTGCTGCAGCACTGAGTTGTAGGAGTAAAAGATTTGGAACATGTCAGCAGAGGTAAGAAATGGAAATAAGATTTATTTTACAGTTAAAAGATGATTAAAGCAGTTTTTTGTTTTTCCATCTGAAGCTCTGTTTTTATGTTTCAGGGTTTACCTGAAGCAGCGATTAGTTGACTCTGTGAACACTTAATTATTACTGAAACATCTTAGCAGGAGAACTTCTTTATAAACAGTTTGTGAGAGTCCTTTTCTCCGCTAATGTTAAAGCAGGTTTTATTTATTGGCCTAAATCTGCTCCGAATGTTCTTCAGTTTAAACTGGGTCATCATTTCCCCCTCCTGCCTCCTACTATCACTGTCCATCCTGGGAGCGTAGAGGGCGGGCTAATCTTATCTGCTGCAGGAAACACATTTAAAAACCTTGAGCCAAGCAAGCGAACAGGAAACAGGTTTCTAATCTGAGCAAAAGGAAGGAAAAACCAGCGGCCTGAAAAAGAGGCAGAAAGGAGGTTCCCTGTTTCCGTCATTCATGGAATGTGCTTAAACAACAGACTTTCTTGACCTTAAGGATGAGCGACCAACACAACATCCACGTTACAGAAAAAACCGACGACAAGAGTTTATCAGAGAGAGATTTGATTGATCAAGCAAGTCCGTCCCGCTGATGAATGGTTCCTCCTGGTTCCTAGTGGGAGGGGGGCCTATTGACAGGCATCTGGGAGAAGCTCCATGAACCCCGGGTTCTGATTTTTAAATGAGAAACTTCTCGGTTTTTATCGTTTCAGGTTTCTAGGTTTGTATATTATTCCATTTTGTGACATGAGGTCAGGAACTTTTTGGAGCTTATGGAAATACTTCTTCTCAAAAGATAATATTTTATCATATCTATGCTTATAATTGACTTTGTTAGACGAAGAATCTTTTATAATTTATGTATTAGTTCATTATGTTCATTATTATTTTAACATCAGGAAGTTGCTTCATAAATCCCTTTTTTTTTTACTTTATTGCAGCATTTTCTGATGTAGGATCTCCTTAAAACTCTAAAACTCTGAACTCAGCCTTCAGCCTGGTCTGGGACGGTCCTGCCTGGGTCTCCATCTTGGAAAACAGGGACCTAATGTTGGACTCTGGTCCATGGGTCAGGGCTGCAGCTACAGCAGGTCCATGATCAGAGCCTGCGGTGAGGAAGAGGAAGCAGGAAGCCTCCTCTGCCAAAGGAACGTCCTGAATTAGGAGCTGTATGCTTTCCCACAATCCTTTGCTAACAGCAGTGTTAATTTCATCAACCCTGACGATGATGAAAATATTTCGTCAGCTCCTCTGTTTCCCGTGACGATGACGAAACCATAAAGAACAAAAATTGTTTCCAAAAAATAAAAATATGACGAAAATAAAAAATTATTTTCGTCAACGAGAGTAAGAGCAGACGAAATTTACGATCCATGGACGAACGGACATTAAGTAATGTAATTGTTTATAATGAATTTATAATTGTTAATATAATATGTTTCTTAAACTTCATAGAAGATTCTGCGTTGTTTGTCCCACAGCGCCTCGCGCCGCCCAGTCAGTAGCAGAGGGCTAATACTCATAGCTCAACTTCGCAGTCATGGCAGATACCGGTGTACGATTTGTTAAACAACGCCTGGATGTATGGCGCCATTTCAGTTACAACGCGAAGGAGAACACCGCAGGACGGACGCCACCAAAGAGTCTGCGGCTTTAAAATGGCAGGAAAGAAAACTGCGAATCTCAAGCGACATCCGAGGAGCCAACATGCTGCCATCGGTAAGGAGCGGGGGGGCCTGTAGTAGTGGGAACGGGGTGTGTGTGCGTGTGTGTGTGTCTGTCTGTCTGTCTCTTTGTCATAGAAGAAAGATGTTCTACTGATACTCTGGTTATTAATTGTTTAAATTTCTTCCTCCTAACTAGATTCCTGACCCAGTGACATCACAGCCATACCAGAGTTGGGGAAGGAAGGTCGTTTCCTGGGATGTTCTAAAGGTCTTTATAAATAAAGTTGAGTTGGGTGCTGGCTGGTTGAGTTTGCTTTGGGAGAAGTTCTCAGGCTCCAGGCCTTCATTTATGGATCTAGCTTCTTTTCCTGGATTTCCTGCCTGACACAATCATCTGTGAGACGTTAGATTTAAAGTGCATCTACCTGCTTCCTGCCATCTTTAAACATGACTGCTTTATCCCTCTTTCATCTGGAAATCCCTGCAGCGCTGCGTCTTCCAACCCACAGTTTGCTTTGTTTTCTATCAGGACTTGATGAGAGTCCTGAGCAAACATCCTGAGGTCTCGTTAGAACGGATCAAACAGAGACATGAAGGAGGTCGTTTCCTCCGCGGATTATTTGGATGAAAAACATTGATCTATGAAATGTTCATAATTACAACAAATCACTGCAGAAAAGAGCAGGTACCGTTTCACAACCTGGTAATCAGGACTCCTTCAGGATTGGTTTCATTTCAACACAAACTACCAGCTAAAGGAAACCATCAACGCATGCTGACAAAGTATTCACACCCCTGAACCTGTCTTACTCACATTTTTCACAGCAAAGACCCAATTCAGATCATTTCAGCCACCAGAAAAAATCTGATTTCATCCACTTCCAGACGTCCTACTAAAGAAACTCTGTTTCTTCAGGGACATAAATTCAACTTTCAGTGTTGCTATTGGTCCATATTAGATGGAGCTGGAATGAAAACTTCTGAAAGAGTTAAAGAGTTTTCACTGTGAAAGAGTTGGAACAAAACTGCCTAAAAGTTTAAATTCAGGTTTAAATTTATCTAAAATGTCAAAATTTAACTAACTAGAGCTCCTAATGTAAGGATTTATAGCCAGATATAGCTGAGTATCATCAGCATAGCGGTGGAATGAATCCCATGCTGCTGTGGGGCACGCTGACAGGAGCAAGGCTGCCAGAACTACCATCAACACTTCACCCATGCAGATCAGATGCCTTGCTTATGGACACAATGACTGAGCTGGGATTCAAACCAGCCACCAACCAGCTGCACAACAAACTGCATTCTGCTCCACAACTTTAAAGGCTGCTGATGTCATCGTTAGGAGACAGGAGCTCACAGGCTGACATTAAGGGAGAAACGATGCTACGTTTTTATTTTAAAATCAACATTTAAGAGACTTTGGAGAAACAAACCTTTTGTTGAATTAACAGACAACATTACAGCACAACATCAACTAGCAGCGCGAATTCAGCTTCATTGTTTGTTATGAAAGTGACCATGATGCTGTTATTTGCCACTGCTGCCTGGGGCACAGCCACGTTACACGACTCTGCTCTCTTATTGCATATAAAGTTTTTATGAAAACTTACTGCTGCCGTCATTTTTCTCTTTAAAATTGTTTTTGCCCAATTTGTTGGTAAATAAAACCGTTTGTGTTTATTTACAATAACAATGCAATACTGTAAGTGTGCACAATGGGTAAAGATAAAGGGGCTGAGCTAATTAGCAAAGTTAAAGATCTAAAAAATGCAAAAAATGAAACAGTTGATTGTTGGTTGGACTGGAGTCGAGCTGCAGGGTCCATTAAACGGGCCGGGCTGCTGGATCACTTTAGGGCTCATCAACAATACAACCTTTGGATCCATTTCATTTCTATTCATTAAAATAAAAAAGTTTTGACCCAAAACTGGTTTGTGTTTCATAGAAACATTAATTTTCTTGATATTCTGATGCGGGTTTCTGGGAATTATTATGTTTATTTTATTAATATTATAGGTCAATGCTAAGATTTCGTTTTCCACAGCCAGGCTCCATTAGGTAGCTATGGCAACCATCAGGCTTTCTGCTGGTTCTGTGGTTCTGCCAGCAGAGGGCGCCCCACCTTTTTATGTCTGCTCATTAATCCCGCTGCTGGTATTCTATTTAGGCTTAAACCACCATCCCCTCCGTTAACAGTGTGCTGCTCTGTGATGTCATCCCTTTGGTGTCCTGTTCACAATAATCTGCTGGCAGCTGCATTTATTTAGCAGAATGAATGAGCATACCATTTCCACCATGGAGCTTTAGTGAGCAGGCTGTGTGAACGTAGCCTCAGCAGTGAATCATCCTGGCTATCAGGTTAGCTGGAAACATTTGATAGCATCAGGAAGCTCCTGCTTTGGCACCAGAGCAACGACCATTTCTCCTATTTCACCATGATAGGATTATATTATCTTACTAATTGAACTTCATTGATCTCACTGGAGAAATTCCCTCTCTGCATTTAACCCCTCCCCTCGGGGAGCAGTGGGCTGCCATTGTGCGGCACCCGGGGAGCAGTGTGGGGTTTAGGGTCTTGCTCAGGGACCCAGACTGCACGCTGTGGGGATCAATCCGGGTAATAGCGACCTCCTCAGAGCGCAGCTCACTGCTCTACCCATGAGGCCAACAGTCTCTAACAGTCTCACTGATGATGTCAGCCTGTTAAACCCTAATAAGACCTGCCTGTTGCGTGTCTGAACGAATGTTTTCCCAGTAGTTTATGTAACTGGGACAGTCAGGATAAAAAGTCATCTTCATTCTGTATGTGGCAACGATTTGGGAATGAAATGAGAGCGGCGTCCCGATCCAAGAACAAAGAGTGATACTTTAATAGGACTGGAGACATGGATGTTATCCACAAACATGTGTGATGTAATGATGTGATGATGTAATGATGCGATCATGTGATGATGTGATGATGCGATCATGTGATGATGTAATGATGCGATCGTGTGATGATGTGATGATGTAATGATGTGATGAGGTAATGATGATGTGATGAGGTAATGATGATGTAATGATGCGATCATGTAATGATGTGATGAGATAATGATGATGTAATGATGTGATGATGTGACGGTGTGATGATGTGATGATGTGATGAGGTAATGATGATGTGATGATGCGATCATGTAATGATGTGATGAGATAATGATGATGTAATGATGCGATCGTGTGATGATGTGATGATGTAATGATGTAATGATGTGATGAGGTAATGATGATGTGATGAGGTAATGATGATGTAATGATGCGATCATGTAATGATGTGATGAGATAATGATGATGTAATGATGTGATGATGTGACGGTGTGATGATGTAATGATGTGATGAGGTAATGATGATGTGATGAGGTAATGATGATGTAATGATGCGATCATGTAATGATGTGATGAGATAATGATGATGTAATGATGTGATGATGTGACGGTGTGATGATGTGATGAGGTAATGATGATGTGATGATGTGATGTTGTGGCAGACTGGAGTTGTATAAAATGCTTCTGTAACTGTTTATTGGGGCCACTACTACCTGAAATGAGCCCGTTGGTCACGCTGCCGTCTGTAACTCTAAGCAACTTCTCTGGTCTGAGTCAGATTATAATTAATATTCAAATCTGTTGTCGGGTCTCCTGGTTAATTAATACATAAACATAACAAAGTATTATTTACAGAGTTTGCTCTGAGACCAGCATATCTCTGCTTAGGAAAAGAACCAGAGAGAAAATGCTTCAAGGTGGAAACAGAGCTTTCCTTATCAACCTCCTCACTGACGACCATTTGGACCAAAGCGAGGACATCCTGCCAGTCCTCGCAGTTCATGTAGGACTCAGTTATTATCTGAGATCAGGTTCAGGTTATGGGTAGATATGCAGCAGTAATGGTTCGTTAGTGTTACTGTCAGGGCTTATAAAGCTATAGGTTGGTGGATATTAGCGTCTGGCCTAACCTTGACCTTACCCCGACCTTTTTTTAAATAAAGAGCCTAAAACAGAGCAGAATGTTGATGATTGATTCCTGTATTCATCCATTTCCCACCTCTGGCTTCATGAGGAGATAACAGCTGAAAACAAAGTGAAGGCTTTGCAGTTTATTTCCCGTCTTACCTCCGTGTTTCCTGGTCCCCTCCAGTCTTCTGGTCGTGCTTCTGGTCTCAGTCGGACCGTCCGACTCGGATGACGACCTAGCAGAAGGTTTTGGCGTTTGGACGGCAGGTCCTGTGTTGATGTCAGTCGTTCCAGGGACAGAGAAGGAAGCAATCCTCTGTAAGATCAGGTCCACACTGTCGTTGCCGTCACATTCACCATCTGCCAGCGGTCCAACCACTCTGGATCCAGAGGTGCTAGAAGAACCCAAGTGGAGATTAAGGACCATGTGACCGACCTGGGATTTTGAGTAATGATCCATCTGATGGAGGCTCTCAGGAGAGCAGCTCCTCTCTGCAGCGGTGATGGGATGGTGTGAAGGAACGGGAGAGCTTGGAGAGATGGGTGAGCGTGGATGGTTGTAGAGTCGACCGGATGTTTCAGAGGAACTGTCCAGGCTGTGGAGGGAGGCTGAAGGGCTGGTAGCTGTAGATGGGGGGCTGAGGTTGTAGTTCTGAAGCTCACTGCTGCTCTGCTGGGAACAGTTTGAAGCCTTTGGGCTCATCAGTCCCGCCTGCGGCTTCGTGGGGGAGGTTGGTGAGATGCTGCTTACCAAGCTGTCCAGATCCAAGGGAAATTTGTTGAGACGTCGAGTTTCTTTGGCTTTGGTCGGAGGACTCTTGGTGCCCCACAGGCGCTGCTGGTAAACTTCCTTTGACCCACTTTCCTCAGAGGAATACCCACTTGGCCGACCATTCCAGTTAGCATTAGCATCAACATACTTCATTCCTGGAGACATCCTGCCTTCTGCACCGTCCTTTGCCATTCCCAGTGTCAGCTCCTCTGTGAGCTGGAAGTCCAGAATGGACACGGTGCCACGGTTGGAGACATGCGGCTCTGTGACGTGCAGCGTCAGCTCGCTGTCTTGGTCTACCTCAGGCTTAAAAACACCGCCCAGGGAGGAGAACTTTTCCATGTTCGCTCCACGCTGCTGAGGCCAGTTGGATCCATAGAAGTCCCTCTGAGGTGGAGGGCTGTGGTACGATGTCAGCCGGTTGGCTGGGAGGGTGTAGCCGCCACCGCTGGAGTACTCTAGGCTGGAGGTAGAGCTGTAAAGGCTGTCGTTGTCACTGCCGGGTCCAGACGACGTGGAGCAGAAGTTGGGGTTTAATCTGCTCTGGAAGGAAGCCGCTCTGGTGACAGAGGAGCTATTGTTTGGGACGACCGGCCTGTTCATGGTTCCTCTGTTGAAGGACAAGCTGCTGCCTACGGCACGGCTCTTCAGCAGGGGGCTGGGACCCAAACTCAAAGATCTGAGGGAGTCAGGCTGCCCACCTCCTCGCTGCTCCACAATGGCTTTATTGTGGTTAAGGATGAAATGGGAGGAGGAGGGAGAGACGGGGGTGGAGGCAGAGGAAGCTGAGGTGATGGA
This sequence comes from Cyprinodon tularosa, assembly GCF_016077235.1. Taxonomy (NCBI): domain Eukaryota; kingdom Metazoa; phylum Chordata; class Actinopteri; order Cyprinodontiformes; family Cyprinodontidae; genus Cyprinodon; species Cyprinodon tularosa. Next base: position 15,167 of record NW_024037950.1, read on the forward strand.
CATCAGATCGTCTGCATTTTCATCGTCGAATGACCTCTTCAGGGCTGCAGATGGAAACAAGCAATATTCAGGTCATCATCTCACTTTGGTCACATCAGATACAAGCGGCTAATCGACTCGGCAACAACCCACGTTAAAATCTCCTCGGCTGTGGGAACACCAGAGCCGGCTTGACCCTCTAAATTACATGATACCATTGAACGCAGCGTAGGGACATCAACACACCGCGCCAGTCACTTCTTTTAAGGTTGCTGGAATTAAACCTCTGCTTAAGAAACCGTCTCTTGACCCAGATGACTTGGTCAATTATAGACCTATATCCAATCTTCCTTTCTTATCCAAAATTCTTGAGAAAGTAGTTGCCAAACAAGTGTGCGATCACTTCCACCATAATGAACTTTTTGAAGAGTTTCAGTCTGGCTTTAGAGCTCATCATAGCACTGAAACAGCTCTGGTGAAAGTCACTAATGATATTCTCATGGCCTCAGATAATGGACTTGTATCTGTGCTCGTCCTGTTGGATCTCAGTGCTGCATTTGATACAGTTGACCATAATATTCTTTTAGAAAGACTTGAATATTCTGTTGGAATTAAAGGAACAGCTCTAGACTGGTTTAAATCTTATCTATCTGATCGAATTCAGTTTGTTCATGTTAATGATAGATCTTCAACACGCTCAAAGGTTACCTGTGGAGTACCACAGGGATCAGTGCTAGGACCAATTCTCTTTACTTTATACATGCTTCCAATCGGTAGAGTTATTAGACAGCATGGGATTAATTTCCACTGTTATGCTGATGATACCCAGCTATATCTGTCTATAATCCAGATGAAGCTAACCCATTACTTAGATTACAGGCATGTCTGAAGACATAAAAACCTGGATGAAGCCTGTGGAGCTGGTTGACAGTTGCCTTTTGTATCTATGCTTCTTTTTCTATGTCTGCTTCTGTCTCCTTGAACCCCAGTGGGCCTCAGCAGATGGCCGCTCACACTGAGCCTGGTTCTGCTGGAGGTTTCTTCCTGTTCAAAGGGAGTTTTTCCTCTCCACTGTCGCTACAAGCATGCTTAGTGTGAGGGATTGCTGAAGAGTCAATGAGTCGATGCAATCAGGTGGTTTTCCTTAGATAGAAAACTTTGAATCAATCTGACTGGATGATCTGGTGAACTGGAAAGTGACCTGAGATGACGTGATGTGAATTGGTCTTACAAGCAGAAACACGATAAACGTGGAGCAGCTCTGGTCAGAGGGATTCAGTCAGATAATAGACAGAAACTATAAAGCACATTGACTACGACCAGGATTCCTTCCATTGTTTACTTTCCTGATTTCTGACAGTGGCGTCAGATGTAGGAGTTTGCCCTGAAATCGAAGGATTGACGGTTCAAGCCCCGGCTCCGACTTTCAGTGTCGTTGTGTCCTTGGGCAAGACACTACACCTGCATTGTCTACTGATGGTGGTCAGAGGGTGGCGCCAGTGTACGGCAGCCCCGCTTCTGTCAGTGAGCCCCAGGGCAGCTGTGGCTACAATGTAGCTCACCACCATCAGTGTGTGAGTGTGAATGGGTGAATGAATGTAGAGTAAAACGCTTTGGTCAAGTCTCCTGACTTGAATAAAGGCGCTATATAAGTACAGGAAATTTACCATTTACCATTTACCACACTCATGAAATCATAAACGCCAATGCAGCATGATGATGATGTCACCAGAAACACAGCCGCAGGGGGTCAGGGGCCACGCAGCCGCCAGCGAGTGGTTAGACCAGCTTTATTAGCCAGTGGGAACGGAGCTAAATGATGACTTCGGGTCGACCATGTTTGAAAAAAATGCAAAAGCTCAATATTTTCAATTGGCAAGAGGCTTTATTATGCTTATTTTTCTCTTATGTTTATAGCTCAACTTTTACTAGCAGTTTCCATGGTTACTGACAAGATGCATGCTTCATGGAAACTCCAGGAAACTAATCTCCTTTATTCTCCATCTCCTCTCTCCACCTCACTGGGCAACCTCATGGTCTGAGACCCTCACTCTGAATATCAGATATAAACCTGCGGTCATGCTCACCACGCAGCAGCAGACCACCGACTCAGACCACCACCCGGCCAGCGACAGACCCACTGTCCCGTCAGACCAGCATACCCATAGTCAATACGCAGGAGCTAGACGTCAGATTTGCGTTTATCCCTTTAGTTTTGTAGGAAAAATAGACTTTGATGTCAGATCGCCATACGCTTTAAAAACACCAAAAATTAAGTCATGAAATAGTTTTTATTTCCATGACTAAAGGGATAAATGCCTGTCGAGGTAGTTTAAAATGTATTTTTCTTACAAAACTAAAGGAATAAATGGGTATTGATGCTGGGTATGCTGGTCTGACTGGGTATGCTGGTCTGACTGGGTATACTGGTCTGACTGGGTATGCTGGTCTGACTGTGGGTATACTGGTCTGACTGGGTATGCTGGTCTGACTGTGGGTATACTGGTATACTGGTCTGACTGGGTATGCTGATCTGACTGGGTATGCTGGTCTGACTGGGTATACTGGTCTGACTGGGTATGCTGGTCTGACTGGGTATACTGGTCTGACTGGGTATACTGGTCTGACTGGGTATGCTGATCTGACTGGGTATGCTGGTCTGACTGGGTATACTGGTCTGACTGGGTATGCTGGTCTGACTGTGGGTATACTGGTCTGACTGGGTATGCTGGTCTGACTGGGTATGCTGGTCTGACTGAGTATGCTGGTCTGACTGTGGGTATACTGGTCTGACTGGGTATGCTGGTCTGACTGGGTATGCTGGTCTGACTGGGTATGCTGGTCTGACTGTGGGTATGTTGGTCTGACTGGGTATGCTGGTCTGACTGGGTATGCTGGTCTGACTGGGTATGCTGATCTGACTGGGTATGCTGATCTGACTGGGTGTGCTGGTCTGACTGGGTATGCTGGTCTGACTGGGTATGCTGGTCTGACTGAGTATGCTGGTCTGACTGTGGGTATACTGGTCTGACTGGGTATGCTGGTCTGACTGGGTATGCTGGTCTGACTGGGTATGCTGGTCTGACTGGGTGTGCTGGTCTGACTGGGTATACTGGTCTGACTGGGTATGCTGGTCTGACTGGGTATGCTGGTCTGACTGGGTATGCTGATCTGACTGGGTATGCTGGTCTGACTGGGTATGCTGGTCTGACTGAGTATGCTGGTCTGACTGTGGGTATACTGGTCTGACTGGGTATGCTGGTCTGACTGGGTATGCTGGTCTGACTGGGTATGCTGGTCTGACTGTGGGTATGTTGGTCTGACTGGGTATGCTGGTCTGACTGGGTATGCTGGTCTGACTGGGTATGCTGATCTGACTGGGTATGCTGATCTGACTGGGTGTGCTGGTCTGACTGGGTATGCTGGTCTGATTGTGGGTATGCTGGTCTGACTGGGTATGCTGGTCTGACTGGGTATGCTGATCTGACTGGGTATACTGGTCTGACTGGGTATGCTGGTCTGACTGTGGGTATGTTGGTCTGACTGGGTATGCTGGTCTGACTGGGTATGCTGGTCTGACTGGGTATGCTGATCTGACTGGGTATGCTGATCTGACTGGGTGTGCTGGTCTGACTGGGTATGCTGGTCTGATTGTGGGTATGCTGGTCTGACTGGGTATGCTGGTCTGACTGGGTATGCTGGTCTGACTGTGGGTATGCTGGTCTGACTGGGTATGCTGGTCTGACTGGGTATGCTGGTCTGACTGAGTATGCTGGTCTGACTGTGGGTATACTGGTCTGACTGGGTATGCTGGTCTGACTGGGTATGCTGGTCTGACTGTGGGTATGCTGGTCTGACTGGGTATGCTGGTCTGACTGGGTATGCTGGTCTGATTGTGGGTATGCTGGTCTGACTGGGTATGCTGGTCTGACTGTGGGTATGCTGGTCTGACTGGGTATGCTGGTCTGACTGGGTATGCTGGTCTGATTGTGGGTATGCTGGTCTGACTGGGTATGCTGCTTTCAGTGAGTGAGTGCTTGTTGCTATGATGAGTCTTTGCTCAGCAGCTTGGCTCGTTGTAAACCAACCAATCAGAGCACAGCTCATCTAAATATTCATGATCAAACCATAAAAGGAAGAAACAGCTGTGGTTTCATTCTAGGGCTTTTAACCAGGCTGCATTAGGGCTCATAGAACAGCTAATAGATACCCTATAGAATCATTCTATCACCCTATTAGAGACCCGAAGGACCAGATACCCTATAGAATCATTCTATCGCCCTATTAGAGACCTGAAGGACCAGATACCCTATAGAATCATTCTATCACCCTATTAGAGACCTGAAGGACCAGATACACTATAGAATCATTCTATCACCCTATTAGAGACCTGAAGGACCAGATACCCTATAGAATCATTCTATCGCCCTATTAGAGACCCAAAGGACCAGATACCCTATAGAATCATTCTATCGCCCTATTAGAGACCTGAAGGACCAGATACCCCATAGAATCATTCTATCACCCTATTAGAGACCTGAAGGACCAGATACACTATAGAATCATTCTATCACCCTATTAGAGACCTGAAGGACCAGATACCCTATAGAATCATTCTATCGCCCTATTAGAGACCTGAAGGACCAGATACCCTATAGAATCATTCTATCACCCTATTAGAGACCTGAAGGACCAGATACACTATAGAATCATTCTATCACCCTATTAGAGACCTGAAGGACCAGATACCCTATAGAATCATTCTATCACCCTATTAGAGACCTGAAGGACCAGATACCCTATAGAATCATTCTATCACCCTATTAGAGACCTGAAGGACCAGATACCCTATAGAATCATTCTATCACCCTATTAGAGACCTGAAGGACCAGATACCCTATATAATCATTCTATCACCCTATTAGAGACCTGAAGGACCAGATACACTATAGAATCATTCTATCACCCTATTAGAGACCTGAAGGACCAGATACCCTATAGAATCATTCTATCACCCTATTAGAGACCTGAAGGATCAGATACCCTATAGAATCATTCTATCACCCTATTAGAGACCCGAAGGACCAGATACCCTATAGAATCATTCTATCACCCTATTAGAGACCTGAAGGACCAGATACCCAATAGAATCATTCTATCACCCTATTAGAGACCTGAAGGACCAGATACCCTATAGAATCATTCTATCACCCTATTAGAGACCTGAAGGACCAGATACCCTATAGAATCATTCTATCACCCTATTAGAGACCTGAAGGACCAGATACCCTATAGAATCATTCTATCGCCCTATTAGAGACCCGAAGGACCAGATACCCTATAGAATCATTCTATCGCCCTATTAGAGACCTGAAGGACCAGATACCCTATAGAATCATTCTATCACCCTATTAGAGACCTGAAGGACCAGATACACTATAGAATCATTCTATCACCCTATTAGAGACCTGAAGGACCAGATACCCTATAGAATCATTCTATCACCCTATTAGAGACCTGAAGGACCAGATACCCTATAGAATCATTCTATCACCCTATTAGAGACCTGAAGGACCAGATACCCTATAGAATCATTCTATCACCCTATTAGAGACCTGAAGGACCAGATACCCTATAGAATCATTCTATCACCCTATTAGAGACCTGAAGGACCAGATACCCTATAGATTCATTCTATCACCCTATTAGAGACCTGAAGGACCAGATACCCTATAGAATCATTCTATCACCCTATTAGAGACCCGAAGGACCAGATACCCTATAGAATCATTCTATCACCCTATTAGAGACCTGAAGGACCAGATACCCTATAGAATCATTCTATCACCCTATTAGAGACCTGAAGGACCAGATACCCTATAGAATCATTCTATCACCCTATTAGAGACCTGAAGGATCAGATACCCTATAGAATCATTCTATCACCCTATTAGAGACCTGAAGGACCAGATACCCTATAGAATCATTCTATCACCCTATTAGACACCTGAAGGACCAGATACCCTATAGAATCATTCTATCACCCTATTAGAGACCTGAAGGACCAGATACCCTATAGAATCATTCTATCACCCTATTAGAGACCTGAAGGACCAGGTACCCAATAGAATCATTCTATCACCCTATTAGAGACCCGAAGGACCAGATACCCTATAGAATCATTCTATCACCCTATTAGAGACCTGAAGGACCAGATACCCTATAGAATCATTCTATCACCCTATTAGAGACCTGAAGGACCAGATACCCTATAGAATCATTCTATCACCCTATTAGAGACCTGAAGGACCAGACACCCTATAGAATCATTCTATCACCCTATTAGAGACCTGAAGGACCAGATACCCTATAGAATCATTCTATCACCCTATTAGAGACCTGAAGGACCAGGTACCCTATAGAATCATTCTATCACCCTATTAGAGACCTGAAGGACCAGATACCCTATAGAATCATTCTATCACCCTATTAGAGACCTGAAGGACCAGGTACCCTATAGAATCATTCTATCACCCTATTAGAGACCTGAAGGACCAGACACCCTATAGAATCATTCTATCACCCTATTAGAGACCTGAAGGACCAGATACCCTATAGAATCATTCTATCACCCTATTAGAGACCTGAAGGACCAGATACCCTATAGAATCATTCTATCACCCTATTAGAGACCTGAAGGACCAGATACCCTATAGAATCATTCTATCACCCTATTAGAGACCTGAAGGACCAGGTACCCTATAGAATCATTCTATCACCCTATTAGAGACCTGAAGGACCAGACACCCTATAGAATCATTCTATCACCCCTTTAAAGCTCTCACCTCTGACTAAGGGAGCTGCCAGCAGATGTGGAGCCACATCTGGATCAATAGTGTTGGCATTACAGCTGATGCTATACTGCTTTTCAAACAGCTGTAGAGTCCAACAGGCAAACCTCTTAGAATGGTTTCTATTGATTTGAGCTTTTTTAGCTTTAATTTTCAGCTCCTCATCCTTCTAGAAAAGGTAGTTAAGCATGAACCCACTGTTAACTACATGGAGCTCCCTGTCCGTCCATCAGATCCCAGCGGCGCTCCTCAGGGCTCATCATCAGGCCTCCTTTTCAGCCATAAGCAGGATAATAAAATGCATGTTTCAGCCTGAGCAGGGAGGCTGTTTTCTCTACAAACTGGGAAAGTTTTGGGGCTCTTAGTTTATGTGGTAGTTTAAAGAGATATGCTAAGAGAAAAGCAGCTGAGCCTTAAATCACACACCAAGCTGAGCAGCTATTGGCCCCCGGCTTCTGAAGGCTCCAGGCAGTCTGAGGAGGTCTGCGTGAGACTACAAGCACAGACCTGCCCTCCCTGCAGAGGCTGAAGAGTCCTGGTATCAGGTAATTGCTGGCACCATTTCCAACTAGAGAAATAATTACCCAACAATGCGGCTCATTTAAGCTGGGTTCCACTGCCTGCGAGCGCGGCCCCGGTGCAAAAACCTCCTACTGTGATTCCATCTTTCAGTTAATGCTGAGCAGAGCTGCTGGGCCCAGCGTCCTCCAGCAGGTCAGTGGACGTTAAGGGAAAGCTTTCACTTCTCTCACTTCTATCTCGGTTCTGTTCGCATCACTGTGGCTTCGCAGCTAAATGTTCATGTTCTGCTGGTGCACTTTTCTCTGGTTCTTCTTCTTCTCCTCACATAGAAACAGCTGAGCGGCCCCTCATGGCTGATCTCTGAGCAAAGCGTGATGAAGGAGGCTGACCTGCAAAGATCAGCACCAGCCAGTAACTTGGAGCAGGCAGCAGGATGATCTGCTCCACCACCAGGCAGCCAGGGCTATTTATTGACCCCGTTAATAATAATAATAATATAAAGATTTAAAGAAACAGAACAATCTTTATTCTGGGACGGTCTAGTCAAAGTCAAATATCAAGGAACTGAACTGAAGCAGATTTTCTGGTTAATCAAAGGGGTGAGGATTCAAAGATATGAAGGAATTGATCCGGGCCCCCCCCTTTTTTTAAAAGGGAAAAAATTCCCCCCTTTTACCTTGGGGGGTTTTTTTAAACCCGGGGTTTTGGGGGGTTTTTTTTGGGAAAATTTTTTAAAAAATTTAGGGAAAAAATCTAAAAAGGGGTTTTGGGCCCTTATTTTTGGGGTTAAGAGTTTCAAGAGACGCGGCTAATAAAACCCCTGGGGTTTGGCGGTTTTCTGAAGCCAGGCAAAAAAGGGTCTGGGGGTAATCCACCCCGGCCCCCCTTTGGCAGGTTCCTGGTTCGGTTGCGACCTCCAATTGGGAAATTTCCCAAATGCGGTTTAAAGGGGTTCCTGCCCGCGCCCCGGGGTTTTAAACCCCAAGTTCCCCTTTTTTATTTATTGGGGTGCTGGCCCGGTTCAATTTCAATGGAGTAAGGGCTTTCCTTTTTTAACAACCTTTGGGGGGCCCTGTGAGAGCGTATGGCGGAAAAATTCGCCCCAAGGTTTGCAGGGCATTTTTGCTCTTCCCCCACAAAAATGGGGCCCCCTTTGAATCTTTAAAAATTTAAAGAAAGAAATCAAAATGACGCAGAATTACCGGGGAGAAGGATTTCCCCAAAGGAGTTTATCCGTTAGAATTAAAAGAAAAATAGCCAATTTTATGGATCTAAAGTCAAATATAAAATGAAAACCAATTTTTCGGTTAAAAAAAGGGGGTTCCACGATCGGGGAATGGGGAAAGGGAATTTGGATGGTTAATTCCGTTACAGGATTTCAGTTTAAAAATTTTCCAATTTTTCCCTGGTTGGATCCCTGGGGGGGTTTAAAACTGTTTGAATGTACATGGATTAATAAGAAATTAAAAATTCTTAATAACTTAAGAATGCTTTAATTCAAATGGGGGGAGGATTTTAAGGAATGAGATGAAAATTGAATAGATGGGGAAATGAGGAAATAATTAATGATAATGTAATATATTAATGGATTAAAAATTAAATAAATGAATAATATCCCTTTTAATTATAAATCATATAAAATTACGATGTGATGAATAATGACATAAATTTAATAATAATATAAGAATTGATGATGAACAATGATGATAATGAAAAAAAAAATAATATGAAATGAAAAATAATAAATGATGCATTTTTAATAATATATAATATTAATGATAAATCCAATAATCAAATCCAATGCATGATTTAAAAATTTTAATATCAATATAATGAATATGAACCCTAATAACAAAAATTCAATAATTTTTCATATAATATTAAAATCAATAAATCATGAAATTAATAAATTTTGAAATCCCCTACCTTAAAAAATTTTTCATAATTTAATTATAAAAAAGAATAAAAAATTTTTTAAATTTTATTTTTTTAAATAAGATAATAATCACGATGAAATTATTAGAATGATTGAATTAAATATATTATTAATATTTATAATTCTGAATAAATAATGAATAATTTTAAAACCCTTCATATTAAAAAAATAATCTTTTAATTACATATCTAACCCCTATAATAATAATCTTTGGGATAATATAATTAATACCCCAAATCTATTATTCCATTTTAATAATTAAAAATTTAAAATAATATTATATTTTAAATCATATAATTTAATAATAATAAATAAAATTTTAATCATTAATGAATACAACCCTTATAATTCATAATTTTTAAATTTTCCATATAAATAATTAATAATAATCATATAAAAAGGGAATAATTTAAATGGAATAAATAATAATAATCAAGAATTAATTTTAATAATTAAATCAAATATAAAAAAAATTTAAATAAAAATAATAATTTCTATCAAATAAATATCAATATTTTTAAATGGAGGGAATATGCATATTAATATAATGCTTTCCACAAATTGTCAATAAATGGGGTTTCCAAAAAAAAATTCCAATATATATATAAATATCCAATTAAATTCCAAACTCTAAATAATAATATAATTTAAAAATAAAATCAAAAAAACCCTTTATAAAAAAATTTTTATTAAAAATTTTAAATTTAAATATTAATAATTTAAACCTAAATCATAAAAAATAATAATATAATAATACCCATAATAATAAAAATTTAATTAAAAAATAAAAAAAAAATTTTTAAAATAATATTTAAAAATCATTTAAAAAAATTTTAATAAAAAACCCATAATAAAATCATAAAATAATAAAAATTTTCCCCATAAAACAATAAACCTTAACCCAAACCATAATAAAACCCAACCAATAAAAATATTTAATAAAATATTTTAATCCTCTAAAATAAGAATATAACTATAAATTAATACATCTTTAAAATAATTTTTAAAAAATCATAAACTAATAATTTCCCCCAAAATACAATATAATTCTTTATATTATCATAAAACATTTTAAATATACATCATTCAAAAATCAAAAAAAAAATAAAATTTTCATTTTAATCCATAAAAAATTTTAATCAATAAAAATCAATAACTCTTTAAATTTTAAAAATAATCATAAATTACTAATAAATATCCATAATTTAAATTTAATAATCATACCAAAAAAAAAATACCCTCCCACCTTTCCAACCCCCCAAACATCCATCATCCATAATCCACTCCCCATCCACCCAAAAACCCCATTCAACCACATATCCCCCAATCATCCATCAATCACCAATCCAAATCACACCACATCCACACATCCCATCCTCCCCAAAACCAATCAAACCCCAAACCCCATCTAAACCATCCACCCACATCCAACCATCCCACAACTCCTCTAATCCTTTTTCCCAACCCCACCTTTCCACCTCCTCCACCACCATCACCCACCATTCCACCACCTCACCACACCCATCCCACCCTACATCCATCCTCCATCCACCTCCATCACTCACCCCTCCAACCATCCATCATCCATCCCACCCCATCCTCCACTCCCATAAACATCCACCATCATCCACCCCTCAATAACCATCCCCATCCAACATCCATCCCTTCCATCCCCACCACCCTCCACCCACCACATCCATCCACCCCATCCACCATCATCCATCCAACCCTCACCCATCTCCTCCCCCATCTCAATCCATCCCCCTAAAAACCCCTTTCAACCAATCCAAACCAACAATCCCATCACCTCCACTCCTCACTCCTCCAATCCTCCACATCCACCCACCACCATCCCCCACCCTCCACCTCAACCATCATCAAATCATAAAACCCCCCTCCCCCCCAATTCCAACCATAACCACCCCCACCATAACCACCATCCACCCCCCCCCAAAACCACCCAAATCCCATCCCCCCCACCAACCAACCAAACCCCCCCAAACCATCCATTCCCACCAAACCCCATCCTCCACACCACCCAAAGGGACCCATCAGTCAAATGGTCCTCAGGTAGCTTAAAAACCCCCAACCCCATCTTTTTAATATTTGTTTACAAGTCCAACATCTCACCATGTTTATAAACATTATTGTGCAAAAATTTTAATTTTCCCTAATTTACTAAAGAAACGACTAACAACCAGTTTTCAAATGTGTGTATTTTAATGACTTGGATATAAGCCTGATAACGTGTGTGATGCTAATGCTAACTAATGCTAGCGTAAAGTCCTTCCGGCCTGATTGCACCTTCTGCAGGATATTATGAGCTGAAAGGTCATCATGCTGGATTTACAGCAGCCCAGAGGCTCCAGGTAATAATGTTTGGAATTAAATATGTCTGTCATTAAATCTGTCAGGTTTATTAATGAGGTGTTTCATCACAAACAAGCCTTTTTTTATTGGTTGAGGAAAATCAGGCATTTTAATTGGAGTATTTTATAAATGTTGATACTTTAGGAAGGATGGACTAACAACAGAACTCCCCCCCCCCTTCTGCCAGACGTCTGCTAGCTGGAGGAGCTCCAGCGTCGCTCTGCTGGGTAACAGCCAGAACCAGATCATTTTATCCACCTTCATCACAGACTTCAGGCATTTGGGGTTTTATTGCTACGGGGAAAGAGAAAACGGTTGATCTTCTGCTGAACCCACAATGTTCCTGCTGCAAAGCATCAATATTAACCAACACATGAACAATGACGCCTCTAAGGGAGACGGGCTGGACTCTTTAACACCCTCAAGACAAACAGAGGGAACCAGAGTGGAGGATTGTCTGAAAGCGCCGGTGGGTCAGAGTCTTCATCCTGGTGTAAACTAGCTGTGAGAGAAACCACCTGGCTGCCTCTATGGGGCCTTTCATGTAGGGCGGTCTGTTTCAGGTGGGCCAAAGTGTTACCGTGGTTTTGGGTCCACTGATGGACGACCCTAAGGCGTCTGCGTGATGGAGGCTCGCGGCTACATGCAAACCTTCCTGATTCCATCCAGGATCAGTCTGGAGACCCACAGCGTCTGCTGACACAGCTCATTACTTCCACTGAGTCTCTGCATGTTTCATGACCGGCGGTGCCGGGTCTAGAAGCTCCGCCTCCACGCCCAGTGACAGATAGATGTGCACCAGATTTGTTCCCTTTAGGATGCAGAAGGTTTCAGTCCGCTGATGGCATCCATCTGTGTTTGGTGTCATATCTCAGGACCAGATGGGCGGGTCTCTGGAGTTCGCTCCCAGTTAGACCTGCCTGTGTTGAGAGAAGTTGCTTCATCTAATGAAGCAATATCCTCTGCTCCTCCTGCCCAGTGAACTGGTTAACACCTGGAGGACCAGAGGTCCAATCTGTCCAGAGGGGGGCTGAAGGAGAGGAGTCTGGACTCCTTTATTCCAACAGATCTATATCAATTAGAACCACAAGACTTTAAACAGAACTAAACCCAGAACCAGAACTAAACCGCATCAATGTTTTATCTTGGATGCAAAGATGTTCCTTTCTGTCATCTGGTTCGTCTCGACATGTCAGTGAGAGTGAAAACATCCACAGGCCAACATGGAGGTCCTCTAAAGCAGACAGCAGATCTAAGCCACCGTTTTCTTTCTAAGGACCTGAACTGAAACTTGAAGGTGTTTCTACAGTCGGGCAGTAAATCTTTTACTGGAACTGCTTTGAAATTGTTCTGTCTGAGACGCAGTGAAGGTCTCTCTGGATCAGGCTTCAAACCAGCATTAGGAAATAAAGGACTGAGACCAGAACCAAGGAGACCTTCAACCAAGTCCTAGATTCCATCAACTAGAAGCTTTCCAACCTGCTGTTTACCAGCATGTAGACAAAGCAAGAGCTTCCTCTGGAGATCAGCCACGATCAGGCAGCTTCTTCTGCTGCCGGGAACCCGAAGCTGAAGAACAACATAAACGTTACCAGTGTGGTCAGATCGTTGTTAAGGTTGAGGGGATCATCCTGGATATGCAGGCCTGAAGTCAGGTAGGACGGCCATGTCTTTTATGGCTTCCCTCAGGAGGACTCTGAACAAGATTTCCTCAAACTAGAATAAAACCAGTTCTGTCGTAAAGAACGTCACCTTCTGGCTGTTCACTGCCTGGGGGGGAGGAGCCCTGAAGCAGTCTGGGCTTTTCCAGAAGCAATAAGAGCGGCCATAAGATGGAGAAGACAGCTTTATGGAACCGATCCAGGAACCAGAACCAGATCCTGGATCCAGACTGAGACCCATTCTGAATCGCTGAGGGAGCCTAAAACGCTGAAACAGACCCAGGTTCTGCCTCCTGGCCTTCATACGGTCTAATGTTCCTCATTGTCCGCACATATAAAGCCTTAAATGGCCAAGCTCCATCTTATATCAGAGATCTGATTGTTCCTGATGTTCCTAACAGAGCACTTCGCTCTCAATCTGCAGGTTTACTAGTGGTTCCTAGAATTTCTAAAAGTAGAATGGGAGGCAGATCTTTTAGTTCTCAGGCTCCTCTCCTGTGGAACCAACTACCAGTTTTAGTCCGTGAGGCAGACACCCTGTCTACTTTTAAGGCTAGGCTTAAAACTTTCCTTTTTGATAAAGCTTCTAGTTAGAGTGGCTCAGGTTATCCTGAGCTATCTCTATAGTTCTGCTGCTATAGGCTTAGACTGCTGGAGGACATAGGGACCCCTTTTTCATCATTCTGCTTCATTCTATCTCTATTCTCCCACTCTGCAGAATCTGTTAGTTCAATCTCTAACGTTCTGCTCTCTCTGCTTTTTCTCATAGTAGCTTCATCTGGTCTGTTCCTGTTTGGCTGTGACTCCATCCTGGAGAGAAATATCAGCTGTGCTGCTGCCATCAACACCTTTGTTTCTAGATGTTGGAGCTTGGCCTGTTTTCCAGTGTAGTCCTGTTTCTCTGACTGTGACTAACTGGATGTGCTCTCTTCATCCTCTGACATGGGAGCTGGCTCGGAGCTCGTCTGCCTGGCTGTGTGTTTCCTGGACGGGGCCGCCTGTGGAGCTGGTTGACAGTTGCCTTTTGTATCTATGCTTCTTTTTCTATGTCTGCTTCTGTCTCCTTGAACCCCAGTGGGCCTCAGCAGATGGCCGCTCACACTGAGCCTGGTTCTGCTGGAGGGGATGGAAGGGGGGTGGGGGGAGGTGGGGGGGGGGGGGGCATTTAAGAAAGGGTATCCCCCCCTCCCCCCTCAACTTGAGTATTAGACATAGGGTTATTATGTTAAAAAGACTTTTTAAAGCTTGTTGTTCCAGTAAAAACTATTATTCAACCAGAAAAGCACTCAGAGAGCCGACCGCGTCCAAGAAGAACAATCTGCCACATTTTAAGCTAAAACTAAAACTCACACCTGATCCGCATCATCAGCAAATCTAAATGAATCCTTCCTCTGTTCATGCTATATCTTTTCCTGTAGACAGACAGACAGATGGACGGATGGACGGACATTCTGGCAGGTTATCCAGCTCCAAATTAACCGGAGTTAAATTCTGACTAGAGGATGAATCAATGACTTTAAAGAGTGAACACGCGGAATAGAGAAGCAAACATGGAGGACATGAGGGACACTAAAGAGATGGGAGTAAATAGAGGACACGAAAGACATGAAGGACATGCAGGACATGAGGGACCCGGAGGACATGGGGGACATGGAGGAGGTAAGGGACATGAAGGACATTGAGGACATGGAAGAGGTAAGGGACATGGAGGACATGGGGGACATGTAGGAGGTAAGGGACATGGAGGAGGTAAGGGACATGGGAGACATGGAGGACACGGTTCCAGCTATTTCCCAGCACTTTGCTGCAGCTGGAATGCCAGAAGGCGTAGATCTGTCATTGATAGAATTCCATCCATCAAGTGGAAAAACAACCGTGTGTGTTTGGGTGGTGATGGGGGGGTCACTGGGTCACAGAGTCCTGGGACCCTCTGATCTCTACAGGGTCCCTCCTGGACCTCAGAACGCCCCCCCCACCGGTCTCCTCCTGAGGCTCCGCCCACAGCTGTAAGCCCTGACAGAGAAACAGCGGGTTTCATTAATGAGGAGCGGCCCCCCCGCATGAAGGCGGATCAGGAAACAGGAGTGGGGGTGAACAACAACCCCCCCCCCCATAGAAACTCACTTCCTGTTAAAACATGTTTCTTTCTCGGATCAGTGACCTCAGGCCGTCCTGCTCACAGAGAATCATGCTTCACTCTAAATCTACTGAAATATTTCTAGAAGCAGGAAACCTTCAGTCAGTTAAATTTCCCTCCAGCCCTTTAGGTGGCAGCACCACAGGAAGCAGCGAGCGCACAGATCCATGATAGTAGAAGAACATTTTACCCAAAGTAAAGTCCTGCAACTATAGACTTTGAAAAAAGATGCTTTAAAGGTCCTGGAGTGAAGCGTGTGCGTGCTTTAGTGCAAAGGAAAAATCGCAATAAGGTCGTAATTGTCACGATCTTGGCACTGATGACGGATTACTGATTCATTCCTTCCACCTGCCTAGCTCCGTCCAGTTTTCATCTGATCCACCTGTTCCAGCTTCTATTTAAACCAGTGGTTCTCAAACCTTTTCTGTCATTCCCCACTTTGGACAAGGGGGAATTTTCAAGCCCCGCCTGTCCCCATCGCCCCAACACAATGCTAATGAAATATGAAACAATCTTAAAATGTTCCAATTTTATTGAAGTAACAAGTAGTATCTAAATACAAACTATCTACATCAAATAACAGCAAGCTAAAAAATAAAGAAAATAAAAATGCAGCTGTGTCAAAATTTGTATCAAGCTCAAAGATAGAAAAAATTAAAGTGCCACTTTGCAATCTGTTAATAAAAGAAAAGAAGTGAAATCCATCTGGCAAGACAGGTCTATTTATCCCTGCATTAGTGGCTGCAATGAGCCTGTTTTGCATTGCACAGTTTCTCAAAACGGTGTTGCAGGCTTGATACTGCCACTCTCAAGTCATGCTTTGTTTTCAGTGAAGCAGCAGCTGAAAAGCCCATCTCTATGGAAGTAAATATGTGCCATCAAAATTTAAATAAAAAATACCTCTGAAATTTGAATATTGTATATTAGTGCTTACTTTTTCAGTATTAAAATAAATTCAGAATATATTTTTAACCTAAAAAAAATTCAATGTCATTATTTGTACATTAAAAAAAAAGTTCAGTGTATTTTTTTTTACACGGTTGCAATTTTCAGTTATTAAAAAAATTCACATTCCTATTTCAAAGTGATAAAATTTTCAATATACATATTTTTCACAGTTTAAATTTTCTGTGTTAAAAAATTCAGCATATAAAAAATTCAACTTTTCAAAATTCAAATGCAATATTTTCGTTGTCCTCCATTTCAACTTGCTCAAATTCACTGTCTCAAATTCAGCGTCTAAAAATTCGCTGTAAAAATGGCCAAGGTTACTTCAGGTCACAGACATTAGCAATGGATGTCCGATTCCAACATCCACCTAATCACGTGACACAACCGTCATATTGAAGAAGTACCAGTATCACCCAGGCTGGCGACCATGGAGGCGAACTCAAACCCAGCGGTGAGTTTAATGCTTTCATATTTCTGTAGTATATTTTATTTTGCGCATGAAGTTTGATACATTATCTTAAAGCCTGATTTAAAACACTGGTTTGGGCCGTTGTTAATCTTACACCGTGTAGTGCCGGCATATTACTTCTCGCTACCTCCGAGCATCACCTCCCCCCCACCCCCCCAATTTCCCCCGCTTTATTTCAAAAAGAAATACCACCTTTCCAGGCAGTCTTAGTAAAGTCATAATTTTTCAGGAGATGCTACCGCTAATGTAGTAAGCTAATATGGCTGCCTTGTGTGCTTCAAAGAGGGGCTGTGAACAGTTCCGGCTCCACTCTGATCAGCTACTGTATTGTTAGGTGACTTCATTTATGAATTAATTAAGACATTTATTGTCATTACAACATCATTCAAAATACCAGTTACCTACCAAATTGTAGATTTATTTGTGCTTGATATAGTTTCTACAATTTTAATGGGAGAAGAGCACAGTAGGCATCGACTGCCTGTCTGTCTCACCTAAGACAACATACAAACAACCCAGAAAGTCACCACCCATCAGTTCTCTTTAAAGATTCTAGACTTGGCGCAAGTGGTATTTCTTTTTGAAATAAAACGGGGGAAATTGGGTGGGGGGGGGTCCTCGGAGGTAGCGAGAAGTAATATGCCGGCACTACACGGTGTAAGATTAACAACGGCCCAAACCAGTGTTTTAAATCAGGCTTTAAGATAATGTATCAAACTTCATGCGCAAAATAAAATATACTACAGAAATATGAAAGCATTAAACTCACCGCTGGGTTTGAGTTCGCCTCCATGGTCACCAGCCTGGGTGATACTGGTACTTCTTCAATATGACGGTTGTGTCACGTGATTAGGTGGATGTTGGAATCGGACATCCATTGCTAATGTCTGTGACCTGAAGTAACCTTGGCCATTTTTACAGCGAATTTTTAGACGCTGAATTTGAGACAGTGAATTTGAGCAAGTTGAAATGGAGAACAACGAAAATATTGCATTTGAATTTTGAAAAGTTGAATTTTTTAACACTGAAAATTTAAACTGTGAAAAATATGTATATTGAAAATTTTATCACTTTGAAATAGGAATGTGAATTTTTTTAATAACTGAAAATTGCAACCATGTAAAAAAAATTACACTGAATTTTTTTTTAATGTACAAATAATGACATTGAATTTTTTTTAGGTTAAAAATATATTCTAAATTTATTTTAATACTGAAAAAGTAAGCACTAATATACAACATTCAAATTTCAGAGGTATTTTTTATTCAAATTCTGATGGCACATACACTATATTGCCAAAAGTATTTGCTCACCCATCCAAATTATTGGAATCAGGTGTTCCAATCACTTCCATGGCCACAGGTGTATAAATTCAAGCACCTAGGTATGCAGACTGTTTTTACAAACATTTGTGAAAGAATGGGTCGCTCTCAGGAGCTCAGTGAATTCCAGCGTGGAACTGTGATAGGATGCCACCTGTGCAACAAATCCAGTCGTGAAATTTCCTCGCTCCTAAATATTCCACAGTCAACTGTCAGCTGTATTATAAGAAAATGGAAGTGTTTGGGAACGACAGCAACTCAGCCACGAAGTGGTAGGCCACGTAAACTGACGGAGCGGGGTCAGCGGATGCTGACGCGCATAGTGCGAAGAGGTCGCCAACTTTCTGCAGAGTCAATCACTACAGACCTCCAAACTTCATGTGGCCTTCAGATTAGCTCAAGAACAGTGCGCAGAGAGCTTCATGGAATGGGTTTCCTTGGTCGAGCAGCTGCATCCAAGCCATACATCACCAAGTGCAATGCAAAGCGTCGGATGCGGTGGTGTAAAGCACGCCGCCACTGGACTCTAGAGCAGTGGAGACGCGTTCTCTGGAGTGACGAATCGCGCTTCTCCATCTGGCAATCTGATGGACGGGTCTGGGTTTGGCGGTTGCCAGGAGAACGGTACTTGTCTGACTGCATTGTGCCAAGTGTAAAGTTTGGTGGAGGGGGGATTATGGTGTGGGGTTGTTTTTCAGGAGCTGGGCTTGGCCCCTTAGTTCCAGTGAAAGGAACTCTGAATGCTTCAGCATACCAAGACATTTTGGACAATTCCATGCTCCCAACTTTGTGGGAACAGTTTGGAGCTGGCCCCTTCCTCTTCCAACATGACTGTGCACCAGTGCACAAAGCAAGGTCCATAAAGACATGGATGACAGAGTCTGGTGTGGATGAACTTGACTGGCCTGCACAGAGTCCTGACCTCAACCCGATAGAACACCTTTGGGATGAATTAGAGCGGAGACTGAGAGCCAGGCCTTCTCGTCCAACATCAGTGTGCGACCTCACAAATGCGCTTCTGGAAGAATGGTCAAAAATTCCCATAAACACACTCCTAAACCTTGTGGACAGCCTTCCCAGAAGAGTTGAAGCTGTTCTAGCTGCAAAGGGTGGACCGACGTCATATTGAACCCTATGGATTAGGAACGGGATGTCACTTAAGCTCATATGTGAGTCAAGGCAGGTGAGCAAATACTTTTGGCAATATAGTGTATTTACTTCCATACATCTCACAGAGATATGATGTGGCAAAGGGAAGAAGAATGCACACAGCTCTCTGCCCGATGAGTGGATACTCCCTCTCCACTCCAAACCAGAAACATGAACATGTGGCTGTGTGAATCAAACGCCGTTATTCATTTAAGATAAAATATTTCAAATTCAGTTATTTATGATCAACCTGCGCCGTCAATCCCGGCGCATGTGCGCTTCATTTGCAGTCTGGACGCTGAGGGTAAACATGCTGTGTCTCTGACTGCAGCGCTGAGAGGGACTCCTGAGATAGCGGGGGAGAACGGGGTTGGGAGGGAGGAGGCGCCCCACGGCAGCAGCTGCCGCTGGAGGACAAGAAAAGGAACGATACGTGCTTTCACGTAAGAGTCTCCAAAAGTCGCTAGATTTGTCGCTAGTCGCTTTTTTGAAAAAGAGTCGCTGGAGGGGTCTGAAATATAGCGACAAAGTCGCTGAGTTGGCAACACTGGGGCGCGAAAGTTTATTCCGTTACAAATAATATGCCGACGAATCGTCAATCATTGGCGCGCCCCACCTGTCACGTCTCAATTCCCCACCAGTGGGTCGCGCCACACACTTTGAGAACCGCGGATTTAAACGGTTTGATCCCAGCCATCAGAGCCAGATTATTCGTAGGTCTCTAGCGTACCCAGTTTGTTTGACCCTAACCTGATCCTGACTAGTTTCTGCCTTTGGACCTCTAAGCCTGCCCCAGTTCTGAGCTGTTTGCCAGACCTTTCTCTGGACTCTTTCTGGATTCTGCCTGCTATAAACCATGGATCTGTCTCCCGACCCCAGCTTGGATTTCCCTGCGGTGCGTCTTCAGGTTTCTGATCCTCCGGCCTGGACTCCTGCTTCCTCATCAATACCGGTTTTGGCTGGATTCCACTCCTTCCTCTGGGCTCGGAATAATCTTTAAACCAGGTTAGTGACTCAGACGCTCGTTATCGTCCTCCATCAGAGTTTCATGGTCACCAAGTGGAGTTTTTCCCTCTACAGAGATTCTGGCCATGTAGTTCTAGCTGCTGACCCGCGGACTTCAAATCATTTCAGTCTGTCTGCCTGAATTCTGGGTCCAACGTTCTGAATCCTGACAGCAATATTGGTTGAAAAGAAAAACAACAACAAAAACCTCGCAATTTTATGGCAAAAATCCTTCAGCTCTAATTAGCAACAAGTGGGGGAGGGACCAACAAAATACATTTTCACTTAATAAGAAGAACATCAGAAGGTTTTAGCAGTTCAGGGTGGAAACATACTGACAGTAAAAAAGAAAAGAACAGCATGATATGGAATGGAATTAGAGTAGAGTAGAGTAGAGTAGTGTAGAGTAGAGTAGAGTAGAGTAGAGTAGTGTAGAGTAGAGTAGAGTAGAGTAGAGTAGAGTAGAGTAGAGTAGAGCAGCCTATCATAGCATGGAATGGAAGTAGAGTAGAGTAGAGTAGAGTAGAGCAGCATAGCATGGAATGGAATTCAATTTTTAATTCAGTTTATCAAGGCACTTTACAGTTCACCAAATCGAATTGAAATAGAATAGAATTAGAATAGAGTAGAATAGAAATATCCCAGGTGTTTCTGTCCCTTCCAGAGCTTTACCGCGTCTGTCATCTATCATTGGGCCCAGGCTCCACCTACAGCCACCGGGCTCCACCTACAGCCACCGACCACCAGGCTCCACCTACAGCCACCAACCACCAGGCTCCACCTACAGCCACCAACCACCAGGCTCCACCTACAGCCACCGACCACCAGGCTCCACCTACAGCCACCGACCACCAGGCTCCACCTACTGCCACCGACCACCAGGCTCCACCTACAGCCACCGACCACCAGGCTCCACCTACAGCCACCAACCACCAGGCTCCACCTACTACCACCAACCACCAGGCTCCACCTACTACAACCGACCACCGCGCTCCACCTACAGCCACCGACCACCAGGCTCCACCTACTACCACCGACCACCAGGCTCCACCTACTACCACCGACCACCAGGCTCCACCTACTACCACCGACCACCGCGCTCCACCTACAGCCACCGACCACCAGGCTCCACCTACAGCCACCGACCACCAGGCTCCACCTACAGCCACCGACCACCAGGCTCCACCTACAGCCACCGACCACCGCGCTCCACCTACAGCCACCGACCACCAGGCTCCACCTACTACCACCGACCACCAGGCTCCACCTACAGCCACCGACCACCAGGCTCCACCTACAGCCACCAACCACCAGGCTCCACCTACTACCACCGACCACCAGGCTCCACCTACAGCCACCAACCACCAGGCTCCACCTACAGCCACCGACCACCAGGCTCCACCTACAGCCACCGACCACCAGGCTCCACCTACAGCCACCGACCACCAGGCTCCACCTACAGCCACCAACCACCAGGCTCAACCTACTACCACCGACCACCGCGCTCCACCTACAGCCACCGACCACCAGGCTCCACCTACTACCACCGACCACCAGGCTCCACCTACAGCCACCGACCACCAGGCTCCACCTACAGCCACCAACCACCAGGCTCCACCTACAGCCACCGACCACCGGGCTCCACCTACAGCCACCAACCACCAGGCTCCACCTACAGCCACCGACCACCAGGCTCCACCTACAGCCACCGACCACCAGGCTCCACCTACAGCCACCGACCACCAGGCTCCACCTACTACCACCAACCACCAGGCTCCACCTACTACCACCGACCACCGCGCTCCACCTACAGTCACCGACCACCAGGCTCCACCTACTACCACCGACCACCGCGCTCCACCTACAGCCACCGACCACCAGGCTCCACCTACAGCCACCGACCACCAGGCTCCACCTACAGCCACCGACCACCAGGCTCCACCTACAGCCACCGACCACCAGGCTCCACCTACAGCCACCAACCACCAGGCTCCACCTACTACCACCGACCACCGCGCTCCACCTACAGCCACCGACCACCAGGCTCCACCTACTACCACCGACCACCAGGCTCCACCTACAGCCACCGACCACCAGGCTCCACCTACAGCCACCAACCACCAGGCTCCACCTACTACCACCGACCACCGCGCTCCACCTACAGCCACCGACCACCAGGCTCCACCTACTACCACCGACCACCGCGCTCCACCTACAGCCACCGACCACCAGGCTCCACCTACTACCACCGACCACCAGGCTCCACCTACAGCCACCGACCACCAGGCTCCACCTACAGCCACCAACCACCAGGCTCCACCTACTACCACCGACCACCGCGCTCCACCTACTACCACCGACCACCGCGCTCCACCTACAGCCACCGACCACCAGGCTCCACCTACTACCACCGACCACCAGGCTCCACCTACAGCCACCAACCACCAGGCTCCACCTACTACCACCGACCACCGCGCTCCACCTACAGCCACCGACCACCAGGCTCCACCTACTACCACCGACCACCAGGCTCCACCTACAGCCACCAACCACCAGGCTCCACCTACTACCACCGACCACCGCGCTCCACCTACAGCCACCGACCACCAGGCTCCACCTACTACCACCGACCACCGCGCTCCACCTACAGCCACCGACCACCAGGCTCCACCTACTGCCACCGACCACCAGGCTCCACCTACAGCCACCGACCACCAGGCTCCACCTACAGCCACCAACCACCAGGCTCCACCTACTACCACCGACCACCGCGCTCCACCTACAGCCACCGACCACCAGGCTCCACCTACTACCACCGACCACCAGGCTCCACCTACAGCCACCAACCACCAGGCTCCACCTACTACCACCGACCACCGCGCTCCACCTACAGCCACCGACCACCAGGCTCCACCTACTACCACCGACCACCGCGCTCCACCTACAGCCACCGACCACCAGGCTCCACCTACTACCACCGACCACCGCGCTCCACCTACAGCCACCGACCACCAGGCTCCACCTACTACCACCGACCACCGCGCTCCACCTACAGCCACCAACCACCAGGCTCCACCTACAGCCACCGACCACCAGGCTCCACCTACAGCCACCAACCACCGCGCTCCACCTACAGCCACCGACCACCGCGCTCCACCTACAGCCACCGACCACCGGGCTCCACCTACAGCCACCGACCACCAGGCTCCACCTACAGCCACCGACCACCAGGCTCCACCTACTACCACCGACCACCGCGCTCCACCTACAGCCACCGACCACCAGGCTCCACCTACAGCCACCAACCACCAGGCTCCACCTACAGCCACCGACCACCAGGCTCCACCTACAGCCACCAACCACCGCGCTCCACCTACAGCCACCGACCACCGGGCTCCACCTACAGCCACCGACCACCAGGCTCCACCTACAGCCACCGACCACCAGGCTCCACCTACAGCCACCGACCACCGCGCTCCACCTACAGCCACCGACCACCAGGCTCCACCTACAGCCACCGACCACCGCGCTCCACCTACAGCCACCGACCACCAGGCTCCACCTACAGCCACCAACCACCAGGCTCCACCTACAGCCACCAACCACCAGGCTCCACCTACAGCCACCGACCACCAGGCTCCACCTACAGCCACCGACCACCAGGCTCCACCTACTGCCACCGACCACCAGGCTCCACCTACAGCCACCGACCACCAGGCTCCACCTACAGCCACCAACCACCAGGCTCCACCTACTACCACCAACCACCAGGCTCCACCTACTACAACCGACCACCGCGCTCCACCTACAGCCACCGACCACCAGGCTCCACCTACTACCACCGACCACCAGGCTCCACCTACTACCACCGACCACCAGGCTCCACCTACTACCACCGACCACCGCGCTCCACCTACAGCCACCGACCACCAGGCTCCACCTACAGCCACCGACCACCAGGCTCCACCTACAGCCACCGACCACCGCGCTCCACCTACAGCCACCGACCACCAGGCTCCACCTACTACCACCGACCACCAGGCTCCACCTACAGCCACCGACCACCAGGCTCCACCTACAGCCACCAACCACCAGGCTCCACCTACTACCACCGACCACCAGGCTCCACCTACAGCCACCAACCACCAGGCTCCACCTACAGCCACCGACCACCAGGCTCCACCTACAGCCACCGACCACCAGGCTCCACCTACAGCCACCGACCACCAGGCTCCACCTACAGCCACCAACCACCAGGCTCAACCTACTACCACCGACCACCGCGCTCCACCTACAGCCACCGACCACCAGGCTCCACCTACTACCACCGACCACCAGGCTCCACCTACAGCCACCGACCACCAGGCTCCACCTACAGCCACCAACCACCAGGCTCCACCTACTACCACCGACCACCAGGCTCCACCTACAGCCACCAACCACCAGGCTCCACCTACAGCCACCGACCACCAGGCTCCACCTACAGCCACCGACCACCAGGCTCCACCTACAGCCACCAACCACCAGGCTCCACCTACTACCACCAACCACCAGGCTCCACCTACTACCACCGACCACCGCGCTCCACCTACAGCCACCGACCACCAGGCTCCACCTACTACCACCGACCACCGCGCTCCACCTACAGCCACCGACCACCAGGCTCCACCTACAGCCACCGACCACCAGGCTCCACCTACAGCCACCGACCACCAGGCTCCACCTACAGCCACCGACCACCAGGCTCCACCTACAGCCACCGACCACCAGGCTCCACCTACAGCCACCAACCACCAGGCTCCACCTACTACCACCGACCACCGCGCTCCACCTACAGCCACCGACCACCAGGCTCCACCTACTACCACCGACCACCAGGCTCCACCTACAGCCACCGACCACCAGGCTCCACCTACAGCCACCAACCACCAGGCTCCACCTACTACCACCGACCACCGCGCTCCACCTACAGCCACCGACCACCAGGCTCCACCTACTACCACCGACCACCGTGCTCCACCTACAGCCACCGACCACCAGGCTCCACCTACTACCACCGACCACCAGGCTCCACCTACAGCCACCGACCACCAGGCTCCACCTACTACCACCGACCACCAGGCTCCACCTACAGCCACCAACCACCAGGCTCCACCTACTACCACCGACCACCGCGCTCCACCTACAGCCACCGACCACCAGGCTCCACCTACTACCACCGACCACCGCGGTCCACCTACAGCCACCGACCACCAGGCTCCACCTACTACCACCGACCACCAGGCTCTACCTACAGCCACCAACCACCAGGCTCCACCTACTACCACCGACCACCGCGCTCCACCTACAGCCACCGACCACCAGGCTCCACCTACTACCACCGACCACCGCGCTCCACCTACAGCCACCGACCACCAGGCTCCACCTACTGCCACCGACCACCAGGCTCCACCTACAGCCACCAACCACCAGGCTCCACCTACTACCACCGACCACCGCGCTCCACCTACAGCCACCGACCACCAGGCTCCACCTACTACCACCGACCACCAGGCTCCACCTACAGCCACCAACCACCAGGCTCCACCTACTACCACCGACCACCGCGCTCCACCTACAGCCACCGACCACCAGGCTCCACCTACTACCACCGACCAACGCGCTCCACCTACAGCCACCGACCACCAGGCTCCACCTACTACCACCGACCACCGCGCTCCACCTACAGCCACCAACCACCAGGCTCCACCTACAGCCACCGACCACCAGGCTCCACCTACAGCCACCAACCACCGCGCTCCACCTACAGCCACCGACCACCGGGCTCCACCTACAGCCACCGACCACCAGGCTCCACCTACAGCCACCGACCACCAGGCTCCACCTACTACCACCGACCACCGCGCTCCACCTACAGCCACCGACCACCAGGCTCCACCTACAGCCACCGACCACCAGGCTCCACCTACAGCCACCAACCACCAGGCTCCACCTACAGCCACCGACCACCAGGCTCCACCTACAGCCACCAACCACCGCGCTCCACCTACAGCCACCGACCACCGGGCTCCACCTACAGCCACCGACCACCAGGCTCCACCTACAGCCACCGACCACCAGGCTCCACCTACTACCACCGCGCTCCACCTACAGCCACCGACCACCAGGCTCCACCTACAGCCACCGACCATCGGGCTCCACCTACAGCCACCGACCATCGGGCTCCACCTACAGCCATCGACCACCGGGCTCCACCTACAGCCACCGACCACCGCGCTCCACCTACAGCCACCGACCACCAGGCTCCACCTACAGCCACCGACCACCGCGCTCCACCTACAGCCACCAACCACCAGGCTCCACCTACAGCCACCGAGCACCAGGCTCCACCTACAGCCACCGACCACCGCGCTCCACCTACAGCCACCGACCACCAGGCTCCACCTACAGCCACCGACCACCGCGCTCCACCTACAGCCACCGACCACCAGGCTCCACCTACAGCCACCAACCACCAGCGCTCCACCTACAGCCACCGACCACCAGGCTCCACCTACTACCACCGACCACCAGGCTCTACCTACAGCCACCAACCACCAGGCTCTACCTACAGCCACCAACCACCAGGCTCCACCTACAGCCACCGACCACCAGGCTCCACCTACAGCCACCGACCACCGCGCTCCACCTACAGCCACCAACCACCAGGCTCCACCTACAGCCACCGAGCACCAGGCTCCACCTACAGCCACCGACCACCGCGCTCCACCTACAGCCACCGACCACCAGGCTCCACCTACAGCCACCGACCACCGCGCTCCACCTACAGCCACCAACCACCAGGCTCCACCTACAGCCACCGACCACCAGGCTCCACCTACAGCCACCGACCACCAGGCTCCACCTACAGCCACCGACCACCGCGCTCCACCTACAGCCACCGACCACCAGGCTCCACCTACAGCCACCAACCACCAGGCTCCACCTACAGCCACCGACCACCAGGCTCCACCTACTACCACCAACCACCAGGCTCCACCTACAGCCACCGACCACCAGGCTCCACCTACAGCCACCGACCACCAGGCTCCACCTACAGCCACCGACCACCGCGCTCCACCTACAGCCACCGACCACCAGGCTCCACCTACAGCCACCAACCACCAGGCTCCACCTACAGCCACCGACCACCAGGCTCCACCTAGGAGCCAGAAATTATGCTACACTATTCGGTTCTATTTAATATCATCATAGTTTATTACTGAAAAAACTAACATTTTAAAATGAACCTTTTGCTGTTTCTCGGTTTAAACATTTTCTGACTAATAGATCAGAAATGGTGTTTTTTTTAGTGAGCATTATTTCCATGCCAGATATGCAACATGTGGAGTCCCTCAGGGAAGTTGTCTCGGTCCCCTTCTATACAGCATTATTAATGATTTGCCAATAATGCTAAATACTGCAGAAATGATGATGTATGCAGATCTTTGTATCAATCTGTATTTAGTGTGGATGAACTTAGGAGGGCAAATAAAGGAAGATTACAACCTGTGACCCAATAGATCAAACTAAACCTGCTGGTATTAAATATTACAGAAAGGAGCAGCCTGGTGCAGCTGGGTTCCAACTGTTCCATCTGTGAAAATCCAACATTGAGGATGAAATGATGTTTTAATTAATCAAGTAGATGAATTAGAACTCTAAGGTGTTATTATAGATGAGAAATAACATGGAGGAAGCATGTAGATAGGATCACAGCTAAAGTAGGAGGCGTCACTCCTGCTCCAGTGCAACAGCAGAAATAAAACAGAAATGTTCCTAAACTGTGCCGCTCTGGTTGTCTGCTGTTTTCCTGCTGCCTCTTAATAATAATTGAATACTTTATTAAGGTTGGGCTGTTATTTAGCCGCTCAGAACTGATCTGTACCTTTCAACAAGGCTGGTGACACTTTTTAATAACGCTGACAGCAGCTTAAACGTTTGATGGATGGTGGAGAACATTTCAAAGGTGATGGAAGAGAGGCAGAGGCAAGAGGAAGCATGCTCTTCAACAGCGCTGCCAGCACAAATCCATCCAGAGATGTGAGCACTCCATCACATGACAGTCAGAGCACTTAATCCCTGTTAACACCCCACCTAAAGGCAGCTGCTGCTTCGCCCTGCTGCTGGCGGAGCAACACACCATCCTGCCTTTATCTCATCGCCAGCCATCAGCAAAGACAAGTAATGGCAGAACTTTAACAACTGTTTTCTCTACGCATTAATGGTATTAAATAAACAGAAAACCATCAGAAAAAGGAGGTGATTGTTTTTTCTGCAGACGTTACACTTCCAAGTTTGAAGACGTTTCTCTTCCATCCAGGAAGATTTTCAGTTCAAAATGTCAGAAATAGCGTTTAGTTCCAGGTTTTATCCAGCAGCCCAACAAAGCCTGGTTTAAGTTTAGAAAACATGCAAATAGAAACGGATGAACGGGTCCCCCCCTTTGGCCTGCAATGTGTTGCAGACGCATGGCTCAACACAGAAGAGCGCCCTCCTCTGGACAAGACTCTGCTCTACATCTACACCTTTCAGAGACATAGACAGGTATGGGGCATTGCAGGCTAACAAAGAAGCCAAACGACCCCCATTCCAAAGGGGGGGACCCGTTCATCCGTTTCTATCTGCATGTTTTCTAAACTAAAACCAGGCTTTGTTGGGCTGCTGGATAAAACCTGGAACTAAACGCTATTTCTGACATTTTGGATTGAAAACGTTTCCTGGATGGAAGAGATGGATCCGGCTCAAAGCGAACAGTGAAACAGACCATCTGATCATGCAGCAGCTGCAGCAGCCATTTCCAGGCTAGTTGGCTTCTTATCTGCATCAAGGTTCAGTCTCAGTCTCCATCAGCTACTAGCAGCTAGCATTAGCTTACTGGAGTCAGTCTAAGAGCGAGTGTTTGGAGGCTGCAGGTGTGTTTCCTAAATGAAGCTTCTTTAACATCATTGTTGCTGAAACCTAGTCTGATTTTCCAGACTTTTCCAGGTTTCTTCTGAAGTAGATGGTCTGTGATTTCTCCTGGATTCAGTCTGCTGCCATGTTGAGGCAGAATGCCTCCAGGGCGGGTTTATTTCTCTGAATGCTGGCAGGCGTGGTTTCATCTTCACACCAGGAAGACGGTTCAACAACAAGATGTTTTCACTGTACCCCACAAACCGAGGAGCTGAGTGTTGAACGAAGACCAGACTGATGATCAGAAGATCAGACGATGATGTTTAACATCCAGCCTTGGATCCTCTGCAGGCCGTGACTAGACGGGAGGACGAGTCCACCTTGGACACTGTCCCAGTCCCACACACAGTCCTGCAGACAGACTGATACCTCGGGGTACTTCAGGGAGACCCATTAACCTATCAATCATGTTTTAGGACTGTGGAAGGAAGCAGGAGCACCTGGAGGAAAGAATCATCCACCCATCTTCCACTGCTTCTCCATCAGGCTGCTGCCTCCAACCGTCTATGGGCAAAAGGCAAGCTCCACCCTGGACGGGTCACCAATCCACCACAGCACACAGGAGTACCAGGAGAGGAGCCACGGATGCACAAGGAGAACATGCAGACTGGAACATCCACTGCTCTGCCCTGCTAAACCTGCCTGCCTGGTTTTCAACTTGAGTCAATGAGTCGATGCAATCAACTGGTTTTCCTTAGATAGAAAACGTTGTATCAATTTCACTGTATGATCTGGTTGAACTGGAAAGTGCCTTGAGATGACATGTGTTGTGAATTTGGCGCTATATAAATAAACTGAATTGAAATTGAATTGAACTTGCAACCTCAGGTCGTAAAGACTGAGCCAGAGGTTCTGTCTGATCCCATGATGTTCAATCATCATCACCATCACCATCATCATCACCATCATCATCATCGTCATCATCACCATCATCACAACGCAGGTAAACACTGAGCTAGCACATAGACCGGACTATGAAAGCTTCATCATCTCCATCATCATCATCATCATCATCATCATCGTCACCATCATCATCATCACCATCATCATCATCATCATCATCACCACTATCACCATCATCACCATCATCATCATCACCATCATCATCATCGTCATCATCATCATCATCATCGTCATCATCATCATCACCACCATCATCATCATCACCATCATCATCATCACCATCATCATCATCACCATCATCATCATCACCATCATCATCATCATCATCGTCATCATCATCATCATCATCGTCATCATCATCATCACCACCATCATCACCATCATCATCATCACCATCATCATCATCACCATCATCATCATCACCATCATCATCATCATCATCATCGTCATCATCATCATCATCATCGTCATCATCATCATCACCACCATCATCACCATCATCATCATGTGGAACTAAATCACAGGAACTCTGTAACAAGGTTGTTTTTAGGGGCTTCTGAAGGTCAAACCCAGATGGCTGCAGGAACGTTATCGCCACCTGCTGGCTCGGAGCGGTTCTGGTTCTGGTTGCTGAGGTTGGAAAGGGGCCCTGGGGTCAGAACCAGAGCGCTGAGGGAGGCTGCTGCCAGAGGCCTATGGGGGTCTAGCGCCCCCAGTGGCTGAAAGCTGAACCAGTTTGAACCAGTTTGGATCAGTTGGTTCCTCCAGGAACCATCAGGCTGTAAATGGATCCAGTGTTTTCCTCTGAAGCGGGTCAGAAACAAACAGCAGGAAACAGCCTGGGGCCCAGGCCCCCCATACCCCCCATTACTCTACTGCAGCAGCATTCAGTTTAACTTCTTTAAACTCCCAATCATCTTAATTCATTAATAATTACTGGATTTTAATGTGCCTGATCATCCCAGAGATCCCAGTTAGACAAACTGGTTCCCAGTCTGCTGGTTTTAGTTCCAGTAAAGGAGTTTTGCTCACATACCTTCAAAATCAGATAAGATTCCTGCGAGGTGGTCATTGACTGGAAGGTCCGACATCCTGCCCAGAATTCCCAGTTAGAGGAGAGGAGAACCTTTCTGCAGCTCTAACTGGTCTGAACCGATAGAAACTGGGAGCAGATTCCTTCCTTCCAGTTCAGGTCCCGCTGCTCTGTGGGACTGCAGGAGCCTCTGACTGGCTGAGGACCCCTCCCCCTGCTGGAGGGGGGCGGGGCTTCCTGCAACACCTGGAAAAAACCCTTAGCGCGGGGGGTGGGGTCAGGATAAAAGATCAGAAACAGAAGAAGGAAAGAAGAACAGTTAATCTAGTTTATTAAATATAAAATATATTTTAACACAAGTTCTAAAGTCCACAGCTGAATATCAGGTTTAATCTCCATCAAAGTTATAAAGTTTTCATGGACATGTGGACAAATGAGAAAAGGTTTAAATTGGACCCCCCCACACACACACACACACACACACACACACACACACACACACACACACAGACACACAGTGGCCCCAGAACACATGAAGGAAAACTGCTGTGACATTAATCCTGGGTTGGAGCTCTAGGACTAATGAGACCACCCCCCCACCCCCCAGCACAGAGCGTGGAAAGCATGGAGGACATGGAGGACAGGAGATGTTCCAGCAGCCGGGTCCATCTACTCGCTAGAACCCTGCAGGCTGGTATCTTCTGCCTCTCTGCTCTGCTGCCTGATCTGAGGTGGCTCTTTGGTTCATTTACATTCACATCAAGTGTGAGACACCAGCTGAATGTGGGGGGGGGGTTGACTCATGCTGTGACTCGTCTCGGAGAGTCTTCTTACTCTGGGTTTGATGTGTGGCAGGCAGACCTCAGGAACCACATTCCACAGTCATTTAGATCAATTGATAAACAGATAAGATGATGCAGGACAGACAGACAGACAGACAGACAGACAGAGAGTGACTCATTGACTCTTCAGCAATCCCTCACACTAAGCATGCTTGTAGCGACAGTGGAGAGGAAAAACTCCCTTTGAACAGGAAGAAACCTCCAGCAGAACCAGGCTCAGTGTGAGCGGCCATCTGCTGAGGCCGACTGGGGTTCAAGGAGACAGAAGCAGACATAGAAAAAGAAGCATAGATACAAAAGGCAACTGTCAACCAGCTCCACAGGCGGCCCCGTCCAGGAAACACACAGCCAGGCAGACGAGCTCCGAGCCAGCTCCCATGTCAGAGGATGAAGAGAGCACATCCAGTTAGTCACAGTCAGAGAAACAGGACTACACTGGAAAACAGGCCAAGCTCCAACATCTAGAAACAAAGGTGTTGATGGCAGCAGCACAGCTGATATTTCTCTCCAGGATGGAGTCACAGCCAAACAGGAACAGACCAGATGAAGCTACTATGAGAAAAAGCAGAGAGAGCAGAACGTTAGAGATTGAACTAACAGATTCTGCAGAGTGGGAGAATAGAGATAGAATGAAGCAGAATGATGAAAAAGGGGTCCCTATGTCCTCCAACAGTCTAAGCCTATAGCAGCAGAACTATAGAGATAGATCAGGATAACCTGAGGAACAATCAGATCACTGATATCAGATGGAGCTTTTTAAGGCTTTATATGTGAGAGCAAATGTTCAGGGAGGTTTAAACTTCAACATCTACCTCTGATTTTTATTCCTTCAGGATTCTCCGGCCTTTACCTCCATCCACTCTGCCTAGTAAACCCTTCTGTTCTTTTCTTGTCTGCTGTTTTATGGCAGAAATGTTAGGTTTATGATGTCCATGGCTACCAATCTCTCCCACCTGAGCCGCACACATCTGCAGCTCCTCCTGACTAATCCCTGCTGTGACATCTACAATATTTCTGTCTGGATGTTGATGCTGTTGCTGCTGGAGTTGTTTCCTGCAGCTAGTGGCTCCCTCTATTGGTAGTAAATTAAAACTGAAGCTGAGTTGTGTCGTGGTGCATTAAAGTCCTGTTAGTTTTTAGCAGCCGCTGAAAGTTATTTATTTTAAGGTCTTTTTTTTGTTCTTTTATTAAAGATACACTGAAGTTTTGGCACCATGGGTTAAAGTAACCTGGTGAATATTTCTCATCCTAGCAGCTGAAACATATTTACAGGTTGTAGAGTTTTTATAAAGGAGGCAGGAGCCATCTTTTGGGAGGAGTGAGGTTGGACTGAGGGGCTTTGATAAATTCCACAAAGACTCCTTCAGGTTTCATTTCAAAAGAGCAAGTCAGCCGTAACTAAGCCATTTTAGATTTACTGGGGCGACCAGAGAAATCTACGCCTCCCTCAGATGTTTTCCCTGCATTAAGCAGCATGAAATGTTCAAACATCACTCTGAAATAAAAAAATGTTATTAGCTGAAACTCTGCTGGGAAACAAACTCCCAGTTTAACTGGGACCAGCTGACTGATCCCTTTATGAGATACAATTAAAACAAGATGGAGCATTTAGACAAATAGTAAAACTATATAGAAAACAATCTTTGGTTTCCCACTGATTGGATCAATAGAGACGCCCTTTAATGTCCCACAGTCAGAAATATCAGGTGTGTCAGTCAGTGGCTAAACCACAGACAGCAATATGAGCAAACATCCATTTTCCCTCACGCCTGATCCCTGCTGGGGTGGTGGGGGGGGGCTGGTGTCTGTCTACAGGTGAGAGACAGGGTCCATTCTGGACAGACAGGAGGGGTCCACCCTGGACAGAGAGGAGGGGTCCATCCTGGACAGAGAGGCGGGGTCCATCCTGGACAGAGAGGCGGGGTCCATCCTGGACAGAGAGACGGGGTCCAACCTGGACAGAGAGGCGGGGTCAATCCTGGACAGAGAGGCGGGGTCAATCCTGGACAGAGAGACGGGGTCAATCCTGGACAGAGAGGAGGGGTCCATCCTGGACAGAGAGGCGGGGTCCATCCTGGACAGAGAGACGGGGTCCAACCTGGACAGAGAGGCGGGGTCAATCCTGGACAGAGAGACGGGGTCAATCCTGGACAGAGAGGAGGGGTCCATCCTGGACAGAGAGGCGGGGTCAATCCTGGACAGAGAGGAGGGGTCCATCCTGGACAGAGAGGCGGGGTCAATCCTGGACAGAGAGGAGGGGTCCACCCTGGACAGAGAGGAGGGGTCCATCCTGGACAGAGAGGCGGGGTCCACCCTGGACAGAGAGGAGGGGTCCACCCTGGACAGAGAGGAGGGGTCCATCCTGGACAGAGAGGAGGGGTCCATCCTGGACAGAGAGGCGGGGTCCACCCTGGACAGAGAGGCGGGGTCCACCCTGGACAGAGAGGAGGGGTCCACCCTGGACAGAGAGGAGGGGTCCACCCTGGACAGAGAGGAGGGGTCCATCCTGGACAGAGAGGCGGGGTCCACCCTGGACAGAGAGGAGGGGTCCACCCTGGACAGAGAGGAGGGGTCCACCCTGGACAGAGAGGAGGGGTCCATCCTGGACAGAGAGGCGGGGTCCACCCTGGACAGAGAGGAGGGGTCCACCCTGGACAGAGAGGAGGGGTCCATCCTGGACAGAGAGGAGGGGTCCATCCTGGACAGAGAGGCGGGGTCCACCCTGGACAGAGAGGAGGGGTCCATCCTGGACAGAGAGGCGGGGTCCACCCTGGACAGAGAGGAGGGGTCCACCCTGGACAGAGAGGAGGGGTCCACCCTGGACAGAGAGGAGGGGTCCATCCTGGACAGAGAGGCGAGGTCCATCCTGGACAGAGAGGCTGGGTCCACCCTGGACAGAGAGGAGGGGTCCACCCTGGACAGAGAGGAGGGTCCACCCTGGACAGAGAGGAGGGGTCCATCCTGGACAGAGAGACGGGGTCCATCCTGGACAGAGAGGCGGGGTCCATCCTGGACAGAGAGGCGGGGTCAATCCTGGACAGAGAGGAGGGGTCCATCCTGGACAGAGAGGAGGGGTCCATCCTGGACAGAGAGACGGGGTCAATCCTGGACAGAGAGGAGGGGTCCATCCTGGACAGAGAGGAGGGGTCCATCCTGGACAGAGAGGAGGGGTCCATCCTGGACAGAGAGGAGGGGTCCATCCTGGACAGAGAGGAGGGTCCACCCTGGACAGAGAGGAGGGGTCCATCCTGGACAGAGAGGCGGGGTCCACCCTGGACAGAGAGGAGGGGTCCACCCTGGACAGAGAGGAGGGGTCCACCCTGGACAGAGAGGAGGGGTCCATCCTGGACAGAGAGGAGGGGTCCACCCTGGACAGAGAGGAGGGGTCCACCCTGGACAGAGAGGAGGGGTCCATCCTGGACAGAGAGGCGGGGTCCACCCTGGACAGAGAGGCGGGGTCCATCCTGGACAGAGAGGCGGGGTCAATCCTGGACAGAGAGGAGGGGTCCATCCTGGACAGAGAGGAGGGGTCCATCCTGGACAGAGAGACGGGGTCAATCCTGGACAGAGAGGAGGGGTCCATCCTGGACAGAGAGGAGGGGTCCATCCTGGACAGAGAGGAGGGGTCCATCCTGGACAGAGAGGAGGGGTCCATCCTGGACAGAGAGGAGGGTCCACCCTGGACAGAGAGGAGGGGTCCATCCTGGACAGAGAGGCGGGGTCCACCCTGGACAGAGAGGAGGGGTCCACCCTGGACAGAGAGGAGGGGTCCACCCTGGACAGAGAGGAGGGGTCCATCCTGGACAGAGAGGAGGGGTCCACCCTGGACAGAGAGGAGGGGTCCACCCTGGACAGAGAGGAGGGGTCCATCCTGGACAGAGAGGCGGGGTCCACCCTGGACAGAGAGACAGGTCCACCCTGGGTCTATCCTGGACAGAGAGGCGGGTCCACCATGGGTCTATCCTGGACAGGGAGGCGGGTCCACCCTGGACAGGGAGGCGGGTCCACCATGGGTCTATCCTGGACAGGGAGGCGGGTCCACCATGGGTCTATCCACAAACAGTCATGTTTTTGGACTGTGGGAGGAAGCTGGAGTACCCGGAGAGAACCCACTCATGCTCAGAGAGAACATTCAGACTCCATGCAGAAAGACTCCGTGTTGGGATCTGGAGATTCTCCACCTTCTCCAGCAGAGTGCGCTGTGGATCTCCTAGGCATCCAGTACTGGTTTGGACAGACCACAAGAACCTGGCTTATATCAAATCGGCAAAAAGATTCAACCCACGGCATTCAAGGTGGTCTTTGTTCTTCTCACGCTTCAATCTCATCATTTCCTATAGACCTGGTTCCAATAACGTCAAGCCCGACTCTCTCTCTCGTCTGTATTCCTCCGATCAACCTGAGACACCCGAACCTATTCTCCCAGCCTCATGTACAGTTGGAGCCGTTTCCTGGGAGATCACTGATCTCATCAACTCTGCCCTGGTTTCTGAACCTGACCCAGGTAATGGTCCTCCAAATAAAATGTATGTCCCGTCTTCCGTCAGATTCCGCCTCATCCAGTGGATGCACGCAGCTAAATTCTCGGCCCATCCTGGAGTGAGCAGAACCATCGCCCTCATAAACAGGCGATTTTGGTGGCCGTCTCTACAGAAAGACGTCAAAGAGTACGTTCTGGCTTGTCCCATCTGCGCTAGAAGCAAGACCTCCCACCAACCACCTTCTGGTCTGCTGCATCCTCTACCTGTTCCAACCCGTCCCTGGTCACATATTGCTGTCGATTTTGTCACTGGTCTCCCGATTTCTAGAGGTATGACTACAATTCTAACCATCGTCGATCGATTTTCCAAGGCCTGTCATCTTATTCCCCTCAGAAAGCTCCCCACAGCATTCCAGACGGCTCAGCTCCTCGTGAAGCATGTTTTTCGCCTCCATGGTATTCCTCAAGAATCGTGGTCCTCAGATTGTGGTCCCCAGTTCATCTCACAGGTCTAGAAAGCTTTCTGTTCTGCATTAAATTGCAAATCTTCTCTCACCTCTGGTTATCATCCTCAATCTAATGGGCAGACGGAGAGGATGAACCAGCAACTCTAGTCCACTCTCCGCTGCCTGACTTCGAACAATCCCACTGACTGGAGTCAGTTCCTGACGTGGATTGAGTATGCTCATAACTCCCTTAAATCTGCTTCTACTGGTTTATCCCCCTTTCAAGTTTCCATAGGGTATCAGCCTCCACTCTTCCCCGCAGACGAGAGAGAGATAACTGTCAGATCAGTTCAACATCACATCCGCCGCTGCCAACGTATTTGGAGGGATACCATCACCACCCTCACCCGCTCGTCAGCCTCAACCAAAAAGTTCGCTGACTCCAAGAGACGTCCCGCCCCTGACTACACTCCAGGCCAAGAGGTTTGGTTATCGACCCGAGACATTCCCCTGAAGGCTATGTCCAGGAAACATTCACCCAGGTTCATCGGTCCATACAAAATCGATCGCATAATTAACCCCTCTGCTGTCCGCCTGCACCTGCAACCTTCTCTGCGCATCCACCCGACATTCCATGTTTCCCAGATAAAGCCTGTAGTCACTAGTTCTTTGTGCCCGCCTTCCGACTCCCCTCCACCCGCCCTGGACATCGATGGTCATCCAGCTTACACGGTTCGCCGGATCGTGGACTCCCGTCGGCGAGGTCGCGGTTGGCAGTACCTCGTCGACTGGGAGGGCTACGGTCCGGAGGACCGCACCTGGATTCCTGCCTCGTTTATCCTCGATCTGCCCTTGATCGAGGATTACGAGAAGTCCCTCCCGTCCACATCCTCGGGACCGCCAAGAGGCGTTCGTTGAGAGGGGGGTACTGTTGGGATCTGGAGATTCTCCACCTTCTCCAGCAGAGTGCGCTGTGGATCTCCTGGGCTGGAGCCCTCCAGCACAGCTGACGTTCATCAGCCCATCAGGAGACCTGCCTATATAATCAGCAGCCAGACCTTCCTTCAACGCCGCAGTGTTGATCAAGTTTGGTTAGCGAACCTGAGCCTCTGAACTACTAGAATCTTTGTCTCTAAGAGTAAACCAATTCTAACCTGCCTCTGTCTTCTCGCTCATAGGAAACCTGTCTCTCGTCTGAAGCTCTGGATGAGCTTAGCCTGTTACCTGCCTGCCTGCCCTAGAGAGCCAAACCTGAAGATCTCACTCTGGAATCCACCTGCTGCTCTTAAGGAAAGAGCTAATCCCTCAAACCAAGGTCTGTCACTAGAAAGTCAGAAGCTAGACGCTGCTGCTGCTGAGCACTCTGCTGAACCAACAGTCTCTGGACCCAACCGGTTCCCTCTCTCAGAAAAGAAAGCCTGGACCTCTTCAAGGTATTTTCAGAAACATCTGAAAACTCAACAACTAATCTGTTAACCTGGCTAATCAAACTCTGCAGACGCCTGAGAATCCTGCCCGGACCAGTTTCCAGAATTCAGTTCATGTTATCTCCGTGCAAACTTTTAATAAACTATGTTGAACTTTTTATCAGTCTCCAAGTGGTGTTCTGCATGTGGGTTTGATTTCTAAACCAACCATGACACTCCGGGCAAACCGGGAATCCTGCTGCTATTCATACTGCCTGTTTTCTTGCCGTTGGTGCCAGATTGTTTGAGCTTTGTGCAGTGGGGTCAAAAGTTCACACATTTGTTACTTCAGTATGTGTAAGTATGTGCTCCAAAAACTACTTAAAGTATCAAAGTATAAAGTAACCTTTAAATAAACAGCTAGATGCCGCTATATGAATCTAAAGCTAAATTTTTGGACTGTTTCTATAAATTCTCTGAGATAGGGCCAAGGATGAGGGAGGTCTTGTTGGTCTCCGTCTCCCGATACGCTCTCGCCTGTGTCCGACCTTTCAGACATTTCAACATCTTTTTCTGAATCCCACATTGTAGCATGGCATAGACAATTCACGTTAGCAGTTTGAAGAACACCTGCTGGCTTCTGATGATTTCCTTTAGCTAACCAATGAGTGTTTGCGTTCTATGACTCATCCAATCACACTAGTTTTCACTAGATGTGGGCGGAGCCAATGATCTGCATTGGATGGAGCACATGACAGGAAATAAAGATTTTGAAACATTAAACCGAAGCCAAGAGGAACGAGTAACGTTTGTTTTAAAAATGTAAGGAATAGAAAGAACAGATACTGGTGTGAAAATGTAATGAGTAGAAGAAGAAGTAGGAAGAAAAATAAATAATGGAGTAAAGTATAGCTACCTAGAAAGTGTACTTAAGTACAATGACAAAGTACTTCCTTACTTGACAGCTCTGGCTGTGTGTGAGATCTGTCTGCTTTGGTTCTGGGACCAAGGCAACATGGCTTAGTGTCTCTGGGTTTCCCTCTGATCCTCTGAACAGATACAAGCCTTCAATTTCTTTCTTTACTTTTTTCTCCAGCTGACTCTCAGCTGTTATGTCCGTTAGTTGGAGAGCCACTTTACATTTCAACAAAATCTCAAAGTGCTACAAAATTCATAGTTAAAACAAAACCGTACAGTAAAAACAGCATACATCGTTAAAACGAGACATTACAATAAAATAACATGCGTAGTAAAAACAAAACAGTAAAATAACCATAAAACCACACAGATAAAATACTAACTAATGTTCAAATTTTAAATAAAAATGTCTTGAGGCCTTTCTTGAACGCCTCCACACTCTGTGGGACCCTAAGAGACTCTGGGAGGCCATTCCAGAGTTGTGGGGCAACTGCCTGGAAGGCCCTATCTCCCATTGTGCAGAGCTTGACTCTTGGCTGGTGCAGTCGGTGGGTGGAGGTGGTGGAGCGGAGGGTTCTGGAGGCGGTGTGAGGAGTTCCTTGAGGTAAGCAGGGGCAGTTCCATGTATGCACTGGTGAGTGAGGAGGCAAAGTTTGTAATGTATTCTGTGTTGGATGGGCAGCCAATGAAGGGACCTGAGGACTGGAGTGATGTGTTCGTATTTGCGCCTCCTCGTCAGGACCCGGGCAGCACAGTTCTGGATGTGCTGCAGCTTTTGTAGACTTTTGCCAGGGACCCCGACGAGGAGGGCATTACAGTAGTCCAATCTGGAGGAGACAAAGGCATGGATTCACTTTTCTGCGTCGGGTTGGGAAAGGGAGGGGCGGAGTTTGGCAATGTTTCTGAGGTGGAGGAAAGAGACCTTGCAGAGGTGACGTATGTGGGAGTCGAACGTGAGATGTGGATCCAATGTGACACCAAGGTTTGTAACAGATGAGGACAGAGGGATGTTTTGACCGAAGATAGGGATACTGTTTAGGGAGAAGGACTTGGTTTGGTGTGGGGTGCCAATGAGAATGGCTTCTGTTTTGCTGCTGTTGAGCTGTAGAAAGTTTTCAGCCATCCATGTCTTTATCTCCTCCAGGCAGCAGTGAAAAGCAGATGGCAGAACTGTGGGAGAAGTGGAGTCCATTATTATGTACAACTGGGTGTCATCTGCATAACAATTTCAATTCAATTCAATTCAGTTTATTTATATAGCGCCAAATTCACAACACATGTCATCTCAAGGCACTTTACAGTTCAACCAGATCATACAGTCAAATTGATACAAAGTTTTCTATCTAAGGAAAACCAGTTGATTGCATCGACTCATTGACTCAAATACAATCCCCCACACTAAGCATGCTTGTAGCGACAGTGGAGAGGAAAAACTCCCTTTTAACAGGAAGAAACCTCCAGCAGAACCAGGCTCAGTGTGAGCGGCCATCTGCCGAGGCCGACTGGGGTTCAAGGAGACAGAAGCAGAGATACAAAAAGCAGCTGTAAAAGGCGGCCCCGTCCAGGAAACACACAGCCAGGCAGACGAGCTCCAAGGCAGCTCCCATGCCAGAGGACGAAGAGAGCACATCCACTCAGTCACGGTCAGAGAAACAGGACCACACTGGAAAACAGGCCGATCTCCAACATCTATAAACAAGGGTGTTGATAGAAGCAGCACAGCTGATGTTTTTTTCCAGGATGACGTCACAGCCAAACAGGAACAGACGAGGCAAAGCTACTCTGAGGAAAAGCAGAGAGAGCAGAAGGTTAGAGATTGAACTAACAGATTCTGCAGAATAGGAGAACAGAGAGAGAATGAAGCAGAATGATGAAATGGGGGTCCCTATGTCCTCCAAAAGTCTAAGCCTATAGCAGCAGAACTATAGAGATAGATCAGGATAACCTGAGCCACTCTAACTATAAGCTTTATCAAAAATGAAAGTTTTAAGCCTAGCCTTAAAAGTAGACAGGGTGTCTGCCTCACGGACTAAAACTGGTAGTTGGTTCCACAGGAGAGGAGCCTGAGAACTAAAAGATCTGCCTCCCATTCTACTTTTAGAAATTCTAGGAACCACTAGTAAACCTGCAGATTGAGAGCGAAGTGCTCTGTTAGGAACATAAGGAACAATCAGATCTCTGACATAAGATGGAGCTTGGCCATTTAAGGCTTTATATGTGAGAAGGAGGATTTTAAATTCTATTCTGGATTTAACAGGAAGCCAATGAAGAGAAGCCAGGATAGGAGAGATATGATCTCTCTTTTTCATTTTCATTAGAACTTTGGCTGCAGCATTTTGGATCAGCTGAAGGCTTTTAACTACAGTTTGTGGACTTTCTGATAGTAAAGAATTACAATAGTCCAGCCTTGAAGTAACAAATGCATGGACTAGTTTCTCAGCATCACCCCTGGACAGGAGATTTCTAATTTTTGTAATGTTCCTCAGATGAAAGAAGGAAATTCTAGAAACCTCTTTGATGTGGGATTTAAATGACAGGTCCTGATCAAAAATAACACCAAGATTTTTTACTTTATTATCTGAAATCAGTTTAATCCCATCCAAATGAAGTGACTGGCTAATCAGTTTCTTTTTCAGAGACTCTGGTCCAAAGACTATAACTTCTGTTTTGTCTGCATTCAGAAGCAGAAAGTTAAGAGTCATCCAGGTTTTTATGTCTTCAAGACATGCCTGTAATCTATGTAATGGGTTAGCTTCATCTGGATTTATAGACAGATATAGCTGGGTATCATCAGCATAACAGTGGAAATTAATCCCATGCTGTCTAATAATTCTACCAATTGGGAGCATGTATAAAGTAAAGAGAATAGGTCCTAGCACTGATCCCTGTGGTACTCCACAGGTAACCTTTGAGCGTGTTGAAGATCTATCATTAACATGAACAAACTGAATTCGATCAGATAGATAAGATTTAAACCAGTCTAGTGCTGTTCCTTTAATTCCAACAAAATATTCAAGTCTTTCTAAAAGAATATTATGGTCAACTGTATCAAATGCAGCACTGAGATCCAACAGGACGAGCACAGATACAAGTCCATTATCTGAGGCCATGAGAATATCATTAGTGACTTTCACCAGAGCTGTTTCAGTGCTATGATGAGCTCTAAAGCCAGACTGAAACTCTTCAAAAAGTTCATTATGGTGGAAGTGATCGCAAACTTGTTTGGCAACTACTTTCTCAAGATTTTGGATAAGAAAGGAAGATTGGATATAGGTCTATAATTGACCAAGTCATCTGGGTCAAGAGACGGTTTCTTAAGCAGAGGTTTAATTACAGCAATCTTAAAAGCTTTAGGTACATATCCCTGTAACAGAGATAGATTAATCACATCTAAAATGGAGGAGGAGATCAAAGGGAATACCTCCTTAAATAACCTGGTTGGAACTGGATCTAACATCCAAGTTGAAGGCTTAGATGAAGACAATAATTTTGCTAATTCAGAGAGTTCAACTGGATCAAAGCAGTCTAAACCCGGTTCAGATTCCATGACTACCTCAGGTACAATCGCGGATAGAGGAGTGCTTATGATCTTATTTTTAATAAGATCAATCTTATTTATAAAGAATCCCATAAAATCATTGCTGCTAAGAGCAGGTGGAATGAAAAGATACCTTGTGTTTTTTGATAATCTGACCGAGTGGGAGCATGTAGATGGTGAAAAGGGTCGGCCCAAGGAACATTTCAGATGGGGGGCGAATGACTGCAGTTTTGAGAGCTGGAGGAACCTGACCGGAGTGTAATGACTGGTTAATTATTGCTGTGATTAATGGACTGGTGGCTGTGATGAACAGTTTAGTTTGTGCCTTCAAGTCGTTGCCCATAGGAAGACGTTACTGGATACAACCTAACGGAATATCTTCAGAACGGCTCCAAATGACACTAAACTCATCTGGGTGAGAAGAACATGATGGAATAACGGAAAATCAAGGGACCAATGAAAAAAAAAACGGCGTTCCCCTTTAATATCCTGGGAGAGGAGGTGGAGGAGCAGAAATCCATTGCTCTTCACCTGGACACCAAACTGGACTGGAGACACAACTGGGAAGCCGTCTCCAG
Organism: Cyprinodon tularosa; assembly: GCF_016077235.1. Classification (NCBI taxonomy): domain Eukaryota; kingdom Metazoa; phylum Chordata; class Actinopteri; order Cyprinodontiformes; family Cyprinodontidae; genus Cyprinodon; species Cyprinodon tularosa. The sequence goes on from NW_024037950.1 coordinate 58,657, forward strand.
GAAGGGACAGAGCAGACTGGACTTTTGAAGGTCGATTCAGAATCAGAAATACTTTAATAATCCCAGAGGGAAATTACTTCACCACTAAATCCAATCTTTCTTGCTAACAAAGTGCATCGATCGACTTCTTACGCAGCTGTTTTCAAGTTCCAGTCATTATTTTGGAATTATTTTACTGCAAATTTATTGCAATCCCACTTTTGTGTCTTAAACCGCCTGCTTGGCGCCCTCATCAGGTTTAAAATGGTTGCTGCATTTGATTGTTGGTACTGGTTTAGCCAGGGATGTGACATCACCATGGAAGAACTGACATCAGCAGCTGCTCCCGGCTGACTCGCCCCTAAGGTGGTTCACTGAGAGACTGGTGATTAATTAAGTTCTATTTTCTGAAGAAAATTAATCCTGATTTTCTTTATTTCATAATTTAATGAGAAATTGTAAATTCATTTAATTGGATCAAAAAAGTCTGCATCGTCTGTCTTTTCTATTATAATGATTTTACGTCAGGTTATTGTCAGTCAGTCACGTGACCTAAAAGATATTAGAAAAAATGATGGAGAGAGAAAAAAATGGAAATGTTTAAAATGGTCTAAAACAATGATTAGTCATTAATTTTTTGTCAAAGGTATTATTTAACATTTATCAGGGCATGGTTCAGATTTTTAGGCCACTCCCTCCCCAAGTTCAGCATCTTTTGAAAATTCTAGATGGGAGAAGTTTAAAGCGCCGTGAAATAGCTGCTTCACATGCTGCAGATCTACTATCAGTCTGCTGTGGAGAGGCTGATCTCTTCCTCCATCATCATCGTCATCATCATCATCATAGCTAATGACTGAAAGAAGCTGAAGCAGCTGATTAAGAAGGGCGGCTCTGTTCTAGGACTCCTCTAGAACCTCTGGAGATGAAGAAGATGATGGACAGCAGTGAGGATCTTCTAGAGGCGACTGACCTTCCTGCCTACAGCAGGAGCTGCCATCTGTCTCATATTTCTACTTCTAATGACATCGCTGTTCTTTGCTCTTATTATTTATTTCCTTCCAGTTGAAGATTTTAATTTTGAATTCAAATATTTCCTTTGAACTTTATTTTTCTTCTTATAAAAAATCTTTCATTCCTTTAGAGACAGCATGAAAAGTCAGCTGAGTACAAAACATAGAGAGGAAAACAAGAAGAAAAGGGACCAGAAGAGAGGGACACAACCTAGAACAGATAATGGATGTCTATTCTATTAACATTTCTCTATCTGGAGAATGGGGCTGTTTTCAGCGGGCCCCCTGGGGCCCCACATTTCCTAAACCCGCCCCTGGTCCACTCCTCTCATGTTCCGATCTGTAAAAAGGCTCGCGCTGTGATCAACAGACTGACCAATCCGGTGCGGCGGGGTGTGACGTCAGCGCTGCCAGCGTGGAACGTCGCTCGGTGGATCCAGGAAGTAAACTGTCCGGTTCGGTCGGTGCCACCGGAACTCCCAAACCTCCCAGGATTGAGTCCAGAGGCTGCAGTGGTTCCGGTCCCAGACATTCCGCAGCGGAACCCCGCAGAACCGGAACCGGATCCGCTGCGTCCGGCGCCACGGAGCTGTCAGCTGCTGGCTTAGAGGTAAGGAGGAACCGGTCCGGATGGGCTGCTCTCCTGGATCCATCCAGCCCGGAGCTCCCGGGACAGCAGCGGTCATAATCCCACATTTTAATCCCTAATTTCAGTTCTGGAAACTGGAAGTAGAAACTGTCTGGTAGAAACACTCTTTTGGACTCATTTAAACCTTAAATCTTCAGGAATCTAAAGAGAAAAATGTTTCAAACGCCTTTTTATTTGATCACAGTGAAAATCATTCAGCTGCAGGCTCTACAGCTCCCACAGCATGATGCTGCCACTGCCATGCTGGCCACCATCAATCTGATTTAACTTTAGCACATTTCAAAGGACTTTCTAATCACTGGGTCACAACCAGATGTTTGATCTCAGGTTGATCTTCCTGAGCTGTGCATCTCTGCATGGTCTTCTTCCTGTCTGATCAAAGCTCTGGGTGGACATCCATGTCCTGCTGGGTCTGCAGGTGACCCGGCTCCATCCTGCTGGTTGTTCTGTAAAGAAAGTCTCTGTCCAGAACCAGAGCAGCTGCAGCTAAATGAAGGTAGTGAGCTTTGCAGCAAAGCAGGAATGCAGGCCTTCCTCTCTAGGATCTTCACATTCTGTCGGTCACGTGAACATCCAGAGGAACTGTCCAAGGTCTGACGTCACAACCAACAGCTAAACTTTAACAGACGGATCAGAAATCTGCCTTCACTGTTGGCTGCTTGGTTCATCTCAGGAGCTCCTCTGCAAAAACCTGCAGGATGGTGTCACTAAACCTGACCCTGTAGCTGACCCTGTAGCTGACCCTGTAGCTGACCCTGACCCTGTAGCTGACCCTGTAGCTGACCCTGTAGCTGACCCTGACCCTGTAGCTGACCCTGACCCTGTAGCTGACCCTGTAGCTGACCCTGTAGCTGACCCTGACCCTGTAGCTGACCCTGTAGCTGACCCTGTAGCTGACCCTGTAGCTGACCCTGACCCTGTAGCTGACCCTGTAGCTGAGCATGACCCTGTAGCTGACCCTGACCCTGTAGCTGACCCTGTAGCTGACCCTGACCCTGTAGCTGACCCTGTAGCTGAGCATGACCCTGTAGCTGACCCTGTAGCTGACCCTGTAGCTGACCCTGACCCTGTAGCTGACCCTGACCCTGTAGCTGACCCTGTAGCTGACCCTGACCCTGTAGCTGACCCTGTAGCTGAGCATGACCCTGTAGCTGACCCTGACCCTGTAGCTGACCCTGTAGCTGACCCTGACCCTGTAGCTGACCCTGTAGCTGACCCTGACCCTGTAGCTGACCCTGACCCTGTAGCTGACCCTGACCCTGTAGCTGACCCTGTAGCTGACCCTGTAGCTGACCCTGTAGCTGACCCTGTAGCTGACCCTGACCCTGTAGCTGACCCTGACCCTGTAGCTGACCCTGTAGCTGACCCTGACCCTGTAGCTGACCCTGTAGCTGAGCATGACCCTGTAGCTGACCCTGACCCTGTAGCTGACCCTGTAGCTGACCCTGACCCTGTAGCTGACCCTGTAGCTGACCCTGTAGCTGACCCTGACCCTGTAGCTGACCCTGACCCTGTAGCTGACCCTGTAGCTGACCCTGACCCTGTAGCTGACCCTGTAGCTGAGCATGACCCTGTAGCTGACCCTGACCCTGTAGCTGACCCTGTAGCTGACCCTGACCCTGTAGCTGACCCTGTAGCTGACCCTGACCCTGTAGCTGACCCTGTAGCTGACCCTGTAGCTGACCCAGACTCTCTAGCTGACCCTGTAGCTGACCCTGTAGCTGACCCTGTAGCTGACCCAGACTCTCTAGCTGACCCTGTAGCTGACCCTGTAGCTGACCCAGACTCTGTAGCTGACCCTGTAGCTGACCCTGACCCTGTAGCTGACCCTGTAGCTGACCCAGACTCTGTAGCTGACCCTGTAGCTGACCCAGACTCTCTAGCTGACCCTGTAGCTGACCCTGTAGCTGACCCTGTAGCTGACCCAGACTCTCTAGCTGACCCTGTAGCTGACCCTGTAGCTGACCCAGACTCTGTAGCTGACCCTGTAGCTGACCCTGACCCTGTAGCTGACCCTGTAGCTGACCCAGACTCTGTAGCTGACCCTGTAGCTGACCCTGTAGCTGACCCAGACTCTGTAGCTGACCCTGTAGCTGACTCTGACCCTGTAGCTGACCCTGACCCTGTAGCTGACCCTGACCCTGTAGCTGACCCTGTAGCTGACCCTGTAGCTGACCCAGACTCTGTAGCTGACTCTGTAGCTGACCCTGTAGCTGACCCAGACTCTGTAGCTGACCCTGTAGCTGACCCTGTAGCTGACCCAGACTCTGTAGCTGACCCTGTAGCTGACCCTGTAGCTGACCCTGACCCTGTAGCTGACCCTGTAGCTGACCCAGACTCTGTAGCTGACCCTGTAGCTGACCCTGTAGCTGACCCAGACTCTGTAGCTGACCCTGTAGCTGACCCTGTAGCTGACCCAGACTCTGTAGCTGACCCTGTAGCTGACCCTGTAGCTGACCCAGACTCTGTAGCTGACCCTGTAGCTGACCCTGTAGCTGACCCAGACTCTGTAGCTGACCCTGTAGCTGACCCTGTAGCTGACCCAGACTCTGTAGCTGACCCTGTAGCTGACTCTGACCCTGTAGCTGACCCTGTAGCTGACTCTGACTCTGTAGCTGACCCTGTAGCTGACCCTGTAGCTGACCCTGTAGCTGACCCTGACTCTGTAGCTGACTCTTTAGCTGACCCTGTAGCTGACTCTGACTCTGTAGCTGACCCTGACCTATTAACCTTCTTCGTATGTTTTTTTTTTTTGGCTGTGAACTTGTTCTCCTTCCTCTCCCTTAGAACCCCCTCCCTCTCTGACGATGGTTGACGCCACTCTGACTGAAGTGGGCAAGAACCTGAGTGAAGCCATGAGGATCCTTGGAGATGAACAGACGTAGGAAGAAATGTTTGTTAACAAAGATCCAGAGCGTCAGTAGGATGGAGGCTGATGGAGCTGCTGTGTCTGTTTCTGTGCAGGGAGTCTGACGCTGGAGCTCCAAGCAGAAGGTTCAGTAGAACCAGCATCCCTGGACCCCTGCAGGGAGAGTAAGTGACTCTGTCAGCTTCACAGACCCGCCCATGTTTCGCTGTTTATGCTTTCATCTGGTCGATATTTTTATATTAGACATGAAAAGCCTCAGAAAGAACGCCCAGAACAAAGTGATGGCAATCATTTTAACGTGTTTATCAAACTACGCTTTAAAACACATCAAACCAAGACCTTCAGACAGACGCCTAACCCTAAAGGTCATTTCAAAACGAAAGATAGAAAAAGATAATTTGATATAAAATTATATCCAATTCTTGTTCAGCCGCTAATTAAACGAGCAAGTTGCTGCAACTTAACAAGGAATCAGATTTAAGTTGCTTTTTGCTTTAAAGCAGACATGTTGGGAGGATCTGGTTTAACTGGTTTGGATCTGGGAAGTCGTGGGGGGGGTTAGTGTCCAGGATGTGTGTGCTCTGCAGAGACGTCAGCTGCTCTTTTAGTGGATTCCAGTCCTGGATGGAGGGAAGCTCAGCCCAGATGATCCTCTCTGCTAGTTCTGCCCACATTTCTTGGTCCCCTGTTGAAGTATAAAGTTAGGCCGGCCTAAACGGCACCAGTTTTCCCCTTTTTGGGCCGATTCTCCAGTTCTGCTAATTTTTTGGATCAGACCGAGTTTCAGGCTCATGGTGCGTCCTGCGTCATGTAGCATACAGGGGGTAAGGAGAGGCGATCAGCCTCTAACGACCGCCTCCCCATCAGGAATCAAAAGGTCGGGAGAAAATCAAACATGTTTGAAATTGAGTTGGGCGTCTTGTTGAAGCAGAGCTACAAGCCGATTTACCAGAACTTCACGCACTGCACATGGGCAGACAAGGGAGTTCTTCTTCTTCCAGATTGAAGAGTCTGACCAGCGCCATCTCTAGGCGCTGAGTTTTCTGGACGTTCAGTGGAAGAACAAACATTGATCGCTGTGAACTTTTAAATCGTCGTCGTGCAGCTTGAGCTGTAGCTGAGAACAACGTTGGATGCTCCTCCTAAAGAGGCAGTTTCTATTTATGAATCAAAATATTGATAAGTCTCGATGAATTTCATGTTATGATAAATTAAGATACAACTGGAGTTAATTAATCAAACATTAAATGTTCATTTTAAACAAAATAAATGGCCTAAGTATCATAGTCGGCTGTAAATCATAGAGTTTCAGTAACTGAAAGTAGATCAGCTGTTGCTCCAATCAGACAGACCTGTAGGTTATAAACAAACTTAAAGCACGTCGTGGGAAAAAAGTATTCAACCATTTATTCCAGTTAAATAAACAGAGATCGATGGATTTCACTCAGTCTGCATTTTATTTTATTTTATCTTTGCAAAGAGTGAACAGTTCATCATGCGGTCCTTACTGCGCGGTAATCGGTCCTGTTCTGATCCAGCAGCGTTCGTTCCTCCTTACTGACAATAATAGAAAGCAGTCAGAGTCAAAACTAATTACAGACACTTTGGTTAAACAGTAACATGTTATGAATAAACCTGAGAAAGAATCTGGTTTGTTATGGAAGAAGCTCTGCTGGTCTACAAACAGCCTCACTCAGGCATCATGTGGCCTTGCAGGTCAAACAGGCTGATTGAAAACTTTTATAGTGAGTAAATAGCATCAATTAATATATGAAATAAGAGAGACTAAATTTCCCCTCCGTCTGCTTCCTACCTTCATTGAGATCATGTCTGGTAATGGGGTCGATCTGCTGGATGATGAACAATCTAAGATGATGTTTTCTTGGTTTGCAGCTCAGTGGGGACAATATGCTTGACTTTCAATGTGTTTGTTCTGCAGCGGTCAGGATGTTACCACCATACTGCACCTTGTGCACCACCTGATCCACGAAGACGAGGATGAGGAGGGAGCGAAGGACACGCCCAGACAAGCGTGAGTAAAACCAGCAGCCAATGAAAGCGCTCCGTCAGATAAATGATGCGTCAATCGACAGTACCTGTAGACTTTCTGGTTTTGTTAAAGATCCAAGCTCTCCTTTCCTGGTCCGTCTGTTCATCCCTCCTTGGTTCCTGTCTGATTCTATTCAGTTTATTTCTATAGCTCCAATTCACATCATGTCATCTCAGGTCACTTTCCAGATCAACCAGATCATCCAGTCAGATCGATTCAAAGTTTTCTATCTAAGGAAAACCAGCTGATTGCATCGACTCATTGACTCTTCAGCAATCCCTCACACTAAGCATGCTTGTAGCGACAGTGGAGAGGAAAAACTCCCTTTGAACAGGAAGAAACCTCCAGCAGAACCAGGCTCAGTGTGAGCGGCCATCTGCTGAGGCCCACTGGGGTTCAAGGAGACAGAAGCAGACATAGAAAAAGAAGCATAGATACAAAAGGCAACTGTCAACCAGCTCCACAGGCGGCCCCGTCCAGGAAACACACAGCCAGGCAGACGAGCTCCGAGCCAGCTCCCATGTCAGAGGATGAAGAGAGCACATCCAGTTAGTCACAGTCAGAGAAACAGGACTACACTGGAAAACAGGCCAAGCTCCAACATCTAGAAACAAAGGTGTTGATGGCAGCAGCACAGCTGATATTTCTCTCCAGGATGGAGTCACAGCCAAACAGGAACAGACCAGATGAAGCTACTATGAGAAAAAGCAGAGAGAGCAGAACGTTAGAGATTGAACTAACAGATTCTGCAGAGTGGGAGAATAGAGATAGAATGAAGCAGAATGATGAAAAAGGGGTCCCTATGTCCTCCAGCAGTCTAAGCCTATAGCAGCAGAACTATAGATATAGTCTGGTGATTTGCTGCTTCCATTTTTAGTATCTTTAATATCTGCTTTAATATCTGAACATTTGTCTTTTTCCCAGCGGATATTAGAATGAAGCAGATCCAATCCTTATGAAAGAGATCAGATCCGGTTCTGTAACATCTGACACATTTGGATCTTTAAACAGCATTATTATCCAAACCTCAGCATCAGAACCCACAGACTCAGCTTAACAATGTTTTTTATTCATTTCCAGTATACAAAAACACATTGACACGTGTTTGCACCATTGGCACAATGAAGACCAGGCAAACCTCATTGAATACACACATACGAAACAAAATAAAATAAGTAATTAATTCAAATTAATTAAAGTTTCAAAGAGTACGTTCATAAAACGGTAACAATGATTAAAATTATAAATAATATTGAAATGAAATGAATAAATAAATAAAAATATTACACTCAATAGCATTACAAATGAATACAATCTACTGTTGCTTAAGAAAGTCCATTAAGGGTGTCCATACCTCCTCAAATTCTTGAGCGTTACCTCAGACTACATGGGTTAACTTTTCTAATGTGACACAGATTAACATTTCTCTGATCCAAGATTTTAAGGAGGGTATTTCAGTCACTCTCCAGGATAGTGCAATCCTCCTCCAGGCCTGCAGGAGGCCAATGTTGATCAGTCTTATACTTAGAGTTCAGATGAAAGCAATCCGAGTACATTCCTAAAATACAGAGATTTACTATGCAAGGTACCTGAGTACCTATGATTATACTCAGAGTGTAGACTACCCTTTTCCAAGAATCCACCAACTTAGGAACTTCCCATACAAAATGTATCAAAGTAGCTTTCTTAGTCAAACATTTCAGGCATGTATCTGGAACATCAGGTGACCATTTATTGAGTTTCTCAGGAGTGATGTATATCCTCATTAACCACTTGTGCTGCAGCAACTTCAGTCGAGTATTAATGGTTGGTGATCAAGCTTTTAAACAAGCCGACATCCAGTCAGCTTCACCAGTATCTTCCTCTCTCTCTGTCTGGTCTCTGGTCCTCTCTCTCTGTCTGGTCTCTGGTCCTCTCTCTCTCTGTCTGGTCTCTGGTCCCCTCTCTCTGTCTGGTCTCCGGTCCTCTCTCTCTGTCTGGTCTCTGGTCCCCTCTCTCTGTCTGGTCTCTGGTCCTCTCTCTCTGTCTGGTCTCTGGTCCTCTCTCTCTGTCTGGTCTCTGGTCCCCTCTCTCTGTCTGGTCTCCGGTCCTCTCTCTCTGTCTGGTCTCCGGTCCTCTCTCTCTGTCTGGTCTCTGGTCCTCTCTCTCTCTGTCTGGTCTCCGGTCCTCTCTCTCTGTCTGGTCTCCGGTCCTCTCTCTCTGTCTGGTCTCTGGTCCTCTCTCTCTGTCTGGTCTCTGGTCCTCTCTCTCTGTCTGGTCTCTGGTCCCCTCTCTCTGTCTGGTCTCTGGTCCTCTCTCTCTCTGTCTGGTCTCTGGTCCTCTCTCTCTGTCTGGTCTCTGGTCCCCTCTCTCTGTCTGGTCTCCGGTCCTCTCTCTCTGTCTGGTCTCTGGTCCTCTCTCTCTGTCTGGTCTCTGGTCCCCTCTCTCTGTCTGGTCTCTGGTCCTCTCTCTCTATCTGGTCTCTGGTCCTCTCTCTCTATCTGGTCTCTGGTCCTCTCTCTCTGCCCGGTCTCTGGTCCCCTCTCTCTGTCTGGTCTCTGGTCGTCTCTCTCTCTCTGTCTGGTCTCTGGTCCCCTCTCTCTGTCTGGTCTCTGGTCCTCTCTCTCTATCTGGTCTCTGGTCCTCTCTCTCTATCTGGTCTCTGGTCCTCTCTCTCTGCCCGGTCTCTGGTCCTCTCTCTCTGTCTGGTCTCTGGTCCCCTCTCTCTGTCTGGTCTCTGGTCCTCTCTCTCTATCTGGTCTCTGGTCCTCTCTCTCTATCTGGTCTCCGGTCCTCTCTCTCTGCCCGGTCTCTGGTCCTCTCTCTCTATCTGGTCTCTGGTCGTCTCTCTCTCTCTGTCTGGTCTCTGGTCCGCCCTCTCTGTCTGGTCTCTGGTCCACTCTCTCTGTCTGGTCTCTGGTCCTCTCTCTCTGCCCGGTCTCTGGTCCTCTCTCTCTGTCTGGTCTCTGGTCCTCTGTCTCTGCCCGGTCTCTGGTCCTCTCTCTCTGCCCGGTCTCTGGTCCTCTCTCTCTGTCTGGTCTCTGGTCCTCTCTCTCTGTCTGGTCTCTGGTCGTCTCTCTCTGACCGGTCTCTGGTCCTCTCTCTCTGCCCGGTCTCTGGTCCTCTCTCTCTGTCTGGTCTCTGGTCGTCTCTCTCTGTCTGGTCTCTGATCGTCTCTCTCTGTCTGGTCTCTGGTCGTCTCTCTCTGTCTGGTCTCTGGTCGTCTCTCTCTGTCTGGTCTCTGGTCCTCTCTCTCTATCTGGTCTCTGGTCCTCTCTTTCTATCTGATCTTTGGTCCTCTCTCTCTGCCCGGTCTCTGGTCCTCTCTCTCTTTCTGGTCTCTGGTCCTCTCTCTCTGTCTGGTCTGTGGTCGTCTCTCTCTGCCCGGTCTCTGGTCCTCTCTCTCTGTCTGGTCTCTGGTCCTCTCTCTCTGTTTGGTCTCTGGTCCTCTCTCTCTATCTGGTCTTTGGTCCTCTCTCTCTGCCCGGTCTCTGGTCCTCTCTCTCTGCCCGGTCTCTGGTCCTCTCTCTCTATCTGGTCTCTGGTCGTCTCTCTCTCTCTGTCTGGTCTCTGGTCCGCCCTCTCTGTCTGGTCTCTGGTCCACTCTCTCTGTCTGGTCTCTGGTCCTCTCTCTCTGTCTGGTCTCTGGTCCTCTCTCTCTGCCTGGTCTCTGGTCCACTCTCTCTGCCTGGTCTCTGGTCCTCTCTCTCTGTCCGGTCTCTGGTCCTCTCTCTCTATCTGGTCTCTGGTCGTCTCTCTCTCTCTGTCTGGTCCCTGGTCCTCTCTCTCTGCCTGGTCTCTGGTCCTCTCTCTCTGCCTGGTCTCTGGTCCTCTCTCTCTGCCCGGTCTCTGGTCCTCTCTCTCTATCTGGTCTCTGGTCATCTCTCTCTCTCTGTCTGGTCTCTGGTCCTCTCTCTCTGCCTGGTCTCTGGTCCTCTCTCTCTGTCTGGTCTCTGGTCCTCTCTCTCTGTCTGGTCCCTGGTCCTCTCTCTCTGTCTGGTCCCTGGTCCTCTCTCTCTCTGGTCCTCTCTCTCTGCCTGGTCTCTGGTCCTCTCTCTCTGCCTGGTCTCTGGTCCTCTCTCTCTGTCTGGTCCCTGGTCCTCTCTCTCTCTCTGGTCTCTGGTCATCTCTCTCTCTCTGTCTGGTCCCTGGTCCTCTCTCTCTGTCTGGTCTCTGGTCCTCTCTCTCTATCTGGTCTCTGGTCATCTCTCTCTCTCTGTCTGGTCCCTGGTCCTCTCTCTCTGTCTGGTCCCTGGTCCTCTCTCTCTCTGGTCCTCTCTCACTGTCTGGTCCCTGGTCCTCTCTCTCTGCCTGGTCTCTGGTCCTCTCTCTCTGCCTGGTCTCTGGTCCTCTCTCTCTGCCCGGTCTCTGGTCCTCTCTCTCTGCCTGGTCTCTGGTCCTCTCTCTCTGTCTGGTCTCTGGTCCTCTCTCTCTGTCTGGTCCCTGGTGCTCTCTCTCTGTCTGGTCCCTGGTCCTCTCTCTCTCTGGTCCTCTCTCTCTGCCTGGTCTCTGGTCCTCTCGCTCTGCCTGGTCTGCAGCTGCTCCTGTCTTCACCCTTATCTGCTCCTCTCCTTACCTGTTGTCCATTTAATCTGCCCCAAAGCTTTTGCTTCTGATCAGACAGAAGTGCTGCAGGTTGCGGCCTCTAGAGGATCTGTTGGACCTGGGAATGCTGGCAGTACTTTTTGTCTCGCTTAATGAAATCCAGGTCAACCATGCTGAGTTAAAATCCGTGAGCTGCAGATAGAAGCGCCTCCTAATGGTTGAAGCATGTTCTGTGTTTGGAGCCACGAACTGTTGGGGGAAATGTCAAATGAGCAAGAGCTGGTCTCTGATTCAGGGACGCGTCCTCAGGCTTATTGTCACCAATGAAAAAAAGACAAATTAATTTACTGAGCTGAAAGAACCTCTGAACACGAGCTCTGATCAGGTCCTTGAATGCTTCCCAGAACAGGTGGCACCTGTGAAGCGCTCTGAACAGAACCTGAGCCATAGATTGGACCTATCAATGCTGTTATCTTCTGCCTGTCTCCAGCAGGATGCAGAATGTGGGGGAACAGGGCCACATGGCCTTACTGGGTCACAGCCTGGCCGCCTACATCTCAGTGCTGGACAGAGAGCGCCTCCTGAAGCTGACCACCAGGATCCTGTCTGACACCACGCTGTGGCTCTGCAGGATCTTCAGGTAAAAACCTGCAGGGCATCCAGTAGAGGCTCTGACAGGTTTTCATCAGAGGGTTAGACCAGTGTGGCTCCTGAGCCACGTATAGCCTTTTGCTTTTCTCTCTATGATGCAGCTTAGGAAACAGAGGCTCTGTCCTCCGAACATTCGGTGGGCCTGGTTGATGTTTCCATGTAATGAGAACCCGCCTGACCTGCAGGTACGAGAACGGTTCCGCGTATTTCCACGAAGATGACCGAGACGGCCTGGTAAAGGTCTGCCGACTGGCCATCAACGCCCAATACGAGGAGTATACGACTGAAGGATATGCCGTCTTAAGCTCCAGACAGCCGGTCATCTACCACAGCGCCTCCTGCAGGCCCGGCCTGGGACAACACCTCTGCAGCCAGGTGGGTGTAATCCACTGAGTGGGTGAAGAGGGAAGGTCCAGTTCTGTTTAAAGTCTGTCCAAAAAAGGCTTGAAGGATTCTAAGATTTCACAAAATCAATCTTGAATCAATTTTTTGGAGAGATAAATGACATAGAGCTCATTCAGACCATTTTCATACCCTTTTATTTCCACATAGGAGAATCTGAGGTGTGTGTGTCTACTCGTGAATGTATCGTTAGCAACATTGGCAGATCGCTAAGTTCATGGGTCAAAATGCAGGGAGTTAATTTCTCCATTGTGGGACAATAAAGGGATTTACATATTTAAAAGTTACACAATGGATGGATGATGGATGATGGATGGATGATGGATGGATGATGGATGGATGATGGTTGGATGATGGATGGTTGGATGATGGATGGATGGATGGATGGATGGTTGGATGGATGGATGGATGGATGATGGTTGGATGATGGATGGATGGATGGATGGATGATGGATGGTTGGATGGATGGATGGATGGATGATGGTTGGATGATGGACGGATGGATGATGGATGGATGGATGATGGATGGTTGGATGGATGGATGGATGGATGGATGATGGATGGTTGGATGGATGGATGATGGATGATGGATGGTTGGATGGATGGATGGATGGATGGATGATGGTTGGATGATGGATGGTTGGATGATGGATGGATGGATGGATGGATGGTTGGATGGATGGATGGATGGATGATGGTTGGATGATGGATGGTTGGATGATGGATGGATGGATGGATGATGGTTGGATGATGGATGGTTGGATGATGGATGGATGGATGGATGGATGGATGGATGGATGGTTGGATGGATGGATGGATGGATGATGGTTGGATGATGGACGGATGGATGATGGACGGATGGATGATGGATGATGGATGGTTGGATGGATGGATGGATGGATGATGATGGATGGATGGATGGATGATGATGGATGGATGGATGGATGATGGATGGTTGGATGGATGGATGGATGGATGGATGATGATGGATGGATGGATGGATGGATGGATGATGGATGGTTGGATGATGGATGGTTGGATGGATGGATGGATGGATGGATGATGATGGATGATGGATGGATGGATGATGGACGGATGGATGATGGATGGTTGGATGGATGGATGGATGGATGGATGATGATGGATGGATGGATGGATGGATGGATGGATGATGGATGGTTGGATGATGGATGGTTGGATGGATGGATGGATGGATGGATGATGATGGATGATGGACGGATGGATGATGGACGGATGGATGATGGATGATGGATGGTTGGATGGATGGATGGATGGATGATGATGGATGGATGGATGGATGATGATGGATGGATGGATGGATGATGGATGGTTGGATGGATGGATGGATGGATGGATGGATGGATGGTGGATGGATGGATGGATGGATGGATGATGGATGGTTGGATGATGGATGGTTGGATGGATGGATGGATGGATGGATGGATGATGATGGATGATGGATGGATGATGGATGATGGATGGTTGGATGGATGGATGGATGGATGATGATGGATGGATGATGGATGATGGATGGATGGATGGATGGATGGATGGATGGATGATGGATGGATGGATGGATGGATGGATGGATGGATGGATGGATGGATGATGGATGGTTGGATGATGGATGGATGGATGGTTGGATGGATGGATGGATGGATGGATGGATGATGGTTGGATGATGGATGGATGGATGATGGATGGATGGATGATGATGGATGGATGGATGGATGGATGGATGATGGTTGGATGATGGATGGATGGATGGATGATGGTTGGATGATGGATGGATGGATGGATGATGGTTGGATGATGGATGGTTGGATGGATGGATGGATGGATGGATGATGATGGATGGATGGATGGATGGATGGATGATGGATGGATGGATGATGGATGGATGGATGATGGATTGATGGATGATGGATGGATGGATGATGGATGCATGGATGATGGATGGATGGATGATGGATGGATGGATGGATGGATGATGGTTGGATGATGGATGGATGGATGGATGATGGTTGGATGATGGATGGATGGATGATGGATGGATGGATGGATGATGGATGGATGGATGATGGATGGATGGATGATGGATGGATGGATGGATGATGGATGGATGGATGGATGGATGGATGGATGGATGGATGATGGATGGATGATGGATGGATGGATGGATGGATGGATGATGGATGGATGGATGGATGGATGGATGGATGGATGGATGATGGTTGGATGATGGATGGATGGATGGATGATGGTTGGATGATGGATGGATGGATGATGGATGGATGGATGATGGATGGATGGATGATGGATGGATGGATGGATGATGGATGGATGATGGATGGATGGATGATGGATGGATGGATGATGGATGGATGGATGATGATGGATGGATGGATGGATGGATGATGACGGATGGATGGATGGATGGATGGATGGATGGATGGATGATGATGATGGATGGATGGATGGATGGATGGATGGATGGATGGATGGATGGATGGATGATGATGGATGGATGGATGGATGATGGTTGGATGATGGATGGTTGGATGGATGGATGGATGGATGATGATGGATGGATGGATGGATGGATGGATGGATGGATGATGGATGGATGGATGATGGATGGATGGATGATGATGGATGGATGGATGGATGGATGATGATGGATGGATGGATGGATGGATGGATGATGGATGGATGGATGATGATGGATGGATGGATGGATGGATGATGGATGGATGGATGATGGATGGATGGATGATGGATTGTCCTTCTCTGTCCCCTGCAGCTCGGCCTCCCCCTGTCCAGCCTGTGCCTGGTTCCATGTAACACCATCTTTGGATCCCAGCATCTAATGGTAGGAGAGTCCTGCTGGAGACGCTTCTGTCCCAGCTGCTTCAGAGGACATGGTGACAATGATGCTGTCTCTTCCAGGACGTCGCCCTGCTGGACAAACTGGTCAGAGAGGACATAGAAGCCGGGAAGCTTCCTCTGCTGGTGGTCGCTAACGCAGGTGAGGGACCTTCCTGCCTGAGGTCTCCCTCCATGTGGGAGCTTTTCTCAGCAGTTTCTGCAGCAGGTGATGCGCATCCTGATGTCTCCTGGGTGACGTAGTTGTCCTGGTTTTGCTCCACCCAGGAACCCCTGGAGCGGGTCACACGGACAAACTGGGCCGCCTGAAGGAGCTGTGTGAGCAGCACAGGATCTGGCTTCATGTGGAGGGGTCAGTCACAGAGAAGCTCATCTTTGTTTTATTAGGAACATTTATAGTGCATGGTTATTTCATTTATTAGTTTCCTAATTTAAAAAAAGCAGTATTCTTTAAATTTGTTTTATTAAATATTCAAGAAAAAGGTTTTCAATTTATTAGTTCCCTTCTAATATAGATCTGGATAAACAGATTAAAGTGAATAAATTTAGTTTAAAAATGTTTATTTCTGGCTCTTAACGCCAACATCTCCTCTTTATGAGGGACTCTAGAAATAGAGTATTAGAATTCACCGTCCTGCTGCATTTAATAAACCAAACCAGATGTTTCCTGCCTGATATGAACTGAACCTCCATGAAACCAGTTCAGTAATAATTATTCACACATTTCAGTTTTATTTGGATTAAAAAGTTTTATTAGGATGAAAATGTTTGATCAAACCTCAGGTTTGCTCCAATCATCCCGCTGAGGTTCTCTGCTCACCCCCCCACCCCCACCCACTGGTTCAATCATTTACTTCAAAAATATTAAGATACCGTAAAAAAATATCCATAAAGAATAAAAGAAGATTGGGAGGAATGTGAAGATATACAGAAAGCTGTGTGGCTCTAGTCCAGTTACCCCGACTAACCCTGAAGCAGAAGCCACGCCCCTAAAAATTCACAAACTCACTAATGAGAAACAACATATGCAGATTTACCAAAAAACTTCAATAAAATTACAAATGTTTTATATCCTTACATACAATAACCTTTGACATTCTGAAACATATTGTTACTCACTAATCATCCCTCTTCTGTCAATTAAAGTGAATTGAGGTCCTGATTCAACTCAATAGAACTGAAAAAAGAATGAATGATAGATGCATTATTTAATCAGTTTAATTCTGTTCCTGTTTCTTTAGGGTCAACCTTGCCACGCTGGCTCTGCCTCAGGTCACCTCTGCTGTCATGGTAACCATCATTTTCCGTCCTTTCTGATCTCTGATTAAAAGGTTTCCTGTTTTGAAGGGTCCTGATCCGATCATCCAGATCTCTGATGGAAACCCTCTGCTGCTGTTCAGAGCTTCTCCACCTCCTGGGTTAATGATGGATGGAGCAGAAGCTCTCATACCTCTCAGTAAATAGTATCTAATAAAACAGCTTAGAGTCAAAGTTGCACATATTTAGATGAATCGGCGTAAAACATTGAAAAACCTCTGAACAAAAGCTGAAGTTGATCCTCTAACTTCTATAAAAGCGTTTCTAAAGAGCAGAATTTATACCGGAGGAATAAACATCAATAGTTTTGAAGCCTGTGATCATTTTGGTTGAATGTCCCTAACAGCCGACTCTGACTAACTGCAGTTACTCTGTGTTTGTCTCTGAGGTCGTTTGGTCCCTTTAACCATCAGAAACCTGGATTGTGTTGCGGAGCTGCAGGATGGCTGCAGCTCAGAGTGATCTAAACAATCCACAGCTCTGCTCTCACTTCCTGCTTGGGATGATGAGTCCTGTTAGCTTTGCTATCTGCAGCCAGTCATTCATTAAACCAGCAGTTTCTAACCGGCGCTTCCCTCCAGGCTACGGCATCCCAGGAGGTCAGAAAAAACATGGAAGCTCAGAAAAGACAAAAATAAACACTGCAGGATTTAAATAAAGGAAGGGTTTTAATAAACCATCAGAACCAGAAAGTTCTGATGGTTACGGAATGTGGGTCTGTAATGGAATCGGCATCGATTGAAGCTTCTGATGGGGTTGTTTGTTGTCGGGGAAAACGGTTCTGATAGGACAGCTGAAGGATAGAGCTGTGATTGATTCCAAGCAGCGCTGCAGGGGGATTCTGATCTTCCTGGAATCCAGCCAGCATCTAGATGGTTCCTCCTGGGTTTCCATCACCTTAAAGCTGTTCCACAGTCCTTCATGGCAGAACTTCACTGGAACCACCAAGTTCTTACTTCTGTGCCCATGTATGGATCTGCTGCTGGAGACGGCTCCCATGGAGACAGAAAACATTTCCTCCTTTAGATGTATCATAGATCGGACTGGTAGCGCCGATTATCGGCTGTAATGGGTCGTTTCTCCACAGGCAGCCACCAGGAGCGACAGCATGACGCTGACGCCGGGCCGATGGCTCGGGCTGCCGGCGGTGACCGCTGTGACCCTGTACAGGCATGAAGACCCGGCACAGGTAGGCCACGCCTCCTCAGAGAAATCCTCAGCGCGTTGGTCGGTCCTCTCTAAGCTCTGCCCGGTGGTCTCAGTCTCTGGCAGCAGGTCTGACCTCCAGCCAGCCGGTGGAGAAGCTGCGGGCGCTGCCTCTCTGGCTTTCCCTGCAGCACCTCGGACACAACGGCATCGTCCAGAAGATCCGACAGGCGACAGATCTGGTGAGCAGGACCAGTTAGATACTGGGTCACTGTTACTGGGCCAGTTAGATGATGGGTCACTGTTACTGGGCCAGTTAGATGGTGGGTCAGTGTTACTGGGCCAGTTAGATAATGGCTCAGTGTTACTGGGCCAGTTAGATGGTGGGTCAGTGTTACTGGGCCAGTTAGATGGTGGGTCAGTGTTACTGGGCCAGTTAGATGGTGGGTCAGTGTTACTGGACCAGTTAGATGATGGGTCACTGTTACTGGGCCAGTTAGATGATGGGTCACTGTTACTGGGCCAGTTAGATGGTGGGTCAGTGTTACTGGACCAGTTAGATGATGGGTCACTGTTACTGGGCCAGTTAGATGATGGGTCACTGTTACTGGGCCAGTTAGATGGTGGGTCAGTGTTACTGGACCAGTTAGATGATGGGTCACTGTTACTGGGCCAGTTAGATGATGGGTCACTGTTACTGGGCCAGTTAGATGGTGGGTCAGTGTTACTGGACCAGTTAGATTATGAGTCACTGTTACTGGGCCAGTTAGATGATGGGTCACTGTTACTGGGCCAGTTAGATGGTGGGTCAGTGTTACTGGACCAGTTAGATGATGGGTCACTGTTACTGGACCAGTTAGATGGTGGGTCACTGTTACTGGGCCAGTTAGATGATGGGTCACTGTTACTGGGCCAGTTAGATGGTGGGTCACTGTTACTGGACCAGTTAGATGGTGGGTCACTGTTACTGGGCCAGTTAGATGGTGGGTCAGTGTTACTGGGCCAGTTAGATGGTGGGTCACTGTTACTGGGCCAGTTAGATGATGGGTCACTGTTACTGGACCAGTTAGATGGTGGGTCAGTGTTACTGGACCAGTTAGATGGTGGGTCACTGTTACTGGGCCAGTTAGATGGTGGGTCAGTGTTACTGGGCCAGTTAGATGGTGGGTCAGTGTTACTGGGCCAGTTAGATGGTGGGTCAGTGTTACTGGGCCAGTTAGATGATGGGTCACTGTTACTGGACCAGTTAGATGGTGGGTCAGTGTTACTGGACCAGTTAGATGGTGGGTCAGTGTTACTGGGCCAGTTAGATGGTGGGTCAGTGTTACTGGGCCAGTTAGATGGTGGGTCAGTGTTACTGGGCCAGTTAGATGGTGGGTCAGTGTTACTGGGCCAGTTAGATGGTGGGTCAGTGTTACTGGGCCAGTTAGATGATGGGTCACTGTTACTGGACCAGTTAGATGGTGGGTCACTGTTACTGGACCAGTTAGATGGTGGGTCACTGTTACTGGGCCAGTTAGATGATGGGTCACTGTTACTGGGCCAGTTAGATGGTGGGTCAGTGTTACTGGGCCAGTTAGATGGTGGGTCACTGTTACTGGGCCAGTTAGATGATGGGTCACTGTTACTGGACCAGTTAGATGGTGGGTCAGTGTTACTGGACCAGTTAGATGGTGGGTCAGTGTTACTGGACCAGTTAGATGGTGGGTCAGTGTTACTGGACCAGTTAGATGGTGGGTCAGTGTTACTGGGCCAGTTAGATGGTGGGTCAGTGTTACTGGGCCAGTTAGATGGTGGGTCAGTGTTACTGGGCCAGTTAGATGGTGGGTCAGTGTTACTGGGCCAGTTAGATGGTGGGTCAGTGTTACTGGGCCAGTTAGATGGTGGGTCAGTGTTACTGGGCCAGTTAGATGGTGGGTCAGTGTTACTGGGCCAGTTAGATGGTGGGTCAGTGTTACTGGGCCAGTTAGATGGTGGGTCAGTGTTACTGGGCCAGTTAGATGGTGGGTCAGTGTTACTGGGCCAGTTAGATGGTGGGTCAGTGTTACTGGGCCAGTTAGATGGTGGGTCAGTGTTACTGGGCCAGTTAGATGGTGGGTCACTGTTACTGGGCCAGTTAGATGGTGGGTCAGTGTTACTGGGCCAGTTAGATGGTGGGTCACTGTTACTGGCCAGTTAGATGGTGGGTCAGTGTTACTGGACCAGTTAGATGGTGGGTCAGTGTTACTGGGCCAGTTAGATGGTGGGTCAGTGTTACTGGACCAGTTAGATGGTGGGTCACTGTTACTGGACCAGTTAGATGGTGGGTCAGTGTTACGGGCCAGTTAATGGTGGGGCATGTTACTGGGCCAGTTTGATGGTGGGGGCCCCTGTTACGGGGCCAGTTAGATGGTGGGTCCCCTGTTTTCTGGGCAGTTAGATGATGGGGTTTATGTTACTGGGGGGAGTTAGATTTGGGGGGGTCACCTGTTAAATTGGCCAGTTTTTGAATTGGGGGTCACTGTTACTGGGCCCGTTAGATGGGGGTCAGTGGACGGGGGGAGTTTTGAAAGGGGGTCACTGTTTACTGGGGCCCGTTTGAGATGGGGGGCAAATTTTTCTGGACCATTTTAAAGGTGGGGTTTATGGTTTTCGGGCCAGTTAATGGGGGTCATTTTTACTGACCAGTTAGATGGTGGGTTCCCCAAACTGTTACTTGGGGCCCGTTAGATGGGGGGGTAATGTTACGGGCCCTTAGATGGTGGGGCAATGGGTTTCTGGGCCAGTTAGATGGGGGGTTTATGTTACTGGGGCCCTTAAAATGGTGGGTCCCCCTTTTTACTTTGGGGCCCGTTAGATGGTGGGGCATGTTACGGGGGCCCGTTAGATGGGGGGTCATTTTTTCTGGGCCAGTTAATTTGGGGGGTCCAAATGTTACTTGGGGCCCGTTTGATGGGGGGGTCATGTTTCTGGGCCAGTTTTGATTGGGGGGTCATTTTTACTGGAAATTGGGGGCCCGTTAATTGATT
This sequence comes from Cyprinodon tularosa, assembly GCF_016077235.1. Classification (NCBI taxonomy): domain Eukaryota; kingdom Metazoa; phylum Chordata; class Actinopteri; order Cyprinodontiformes; family Cyprinodontidae; genus Cyprinodon; species Cyprinodon tularosa. Next base: position 79,169 of record NW_024037950.1, read on the forward strand.
TGGGGTTTACTGGTTTTCTAAAAATTAAATTGGGGGGTCATGTTACTGGGCCCCGTTTAAAGGTGGGGGCCCCTGTTTTACTGGGCCAGTTAGATGGTGGGTCACTGTTACTGGGCCCGTTAAAATGGTGGGTCAGGGGGTTTTTTGGGCCCCGTTAGAATTTTTGGGGTCACTGGACTGGCCCCTTTTGGAGGATGGGTGGGTCATGTTTCTGGACCATTAGATGGGGGTCAGGGTTTCACGGCCCGTTAATGGGGGGTCACTGTTACTGGACCAGGTTTTTGATGGTTTGGGGCAAATTTACCCTTAGGGGCCAGGTTTAAAATGGTTTTTGGGGCATGTTAAATGGACCAGTTTGATTTGGTTGGGGCACTGTTACTGGCCAGTTTTGATGGGGGGTTCCCCTGTTACTGGGCCAGTTTTGGGTGGGTTGGGTCCCGTGTTACTGACCAAAAAAAAAAAAATTTTGATGGTGGGGCCCCGGGTTTCTGGCCAGTTAGATGGTGGGGCATGGTTTTCGGGGCCAGTTAGATGGGGGTCACTGTTTCTGGCCCTTTTGAATGGGGTCATGTTTTCTGGACCAGGGTTTGTGATGGGGGTTTACTGTTACTGGGCCATTTGATATGGGGCACGTTTCTGGACCAGTTTTGATGGTGGGGCCCCTGTTTTCCCGGGCCAGTTAGAATTGGTTGGGTCACTGGTTAAATGGGCCAGTTAGATGGTGGGTCCCTGTTACTGGGGCCCTTTTAAAAGATGGGGGGACTGTTACTGGGCCCCTTTTGATGGGGGGTCAGTGTTTAAATGGGGCGTAAATTTTGAAAATTTGGGTCATGTTACTGGACCCCGTTTGATGGTGGTCCCCTGTTTCTGGCCATTTAGATGGTGGGGCAGTGTTACTGGCCCCGTTAGATGATGGGTCACTGTTACTGGGGCCCTTAGTGATGGGGCCGTTACGGGCCAGTTAGATGGTGGGGCAGTGTTACTGGGCCAGTTAGAAATGGCCAGTGTTCCCGGGCCCTTTAATGATTGGGGCACTGTTTCTGGCCCCCGTTAGAGGTTTGGGGCAGTTTAAAATGGACCAGTTGAATGAGGGTCAACTGTTACTGGGGCCCCAAATTTTTTGGGTGAAGGGGCAGTGTTTACTGGGCCCGTTAGATGGGGGAAAAAGGGGTCACTGTTTTCTGGGCCAGTTAGATGATGGGTCAATGTTTTTCTGGGCCCCGTTTAGAAGGGGGTCAGTGTTACTGGGCCAGTTAAAAAGAAAGGGTCACTGGTTTTCGGGTCCAAAAGTATGGGTCACTGTTAAATGGGCCATTTGATGAGGGTCACTGTTTTCTGGGGCCCTTTTGATGATTGGGGTCACTGTTACGGGCCATTTGATGGTGGGGCAAAATGTTTTACTGGGCCTTTGATGATGGGTCACTGGTATCTGGGCCATTTTGATGATTTGGGGCACTGTTACTGGGCCATTTTTGATGGTGGGTCAGTTTTACTGGCCCCTTAGATGAGGGGCCAAATGTTTCTGGGCCCGTTAGATTATGGGGCACTGTTTCTGGGCCATTAATGGTGGTCACTGTTTTCGGGCCAGTTTTGATGGGGGGGTCCCGTTTTTCTGGACCATTAGATTTTGATCACGTACTTGGGGCCGTTAGATGATGGGTCACGTTTCGGGCCCGTTAGATTTGGGTCAGGGGGGGCTGGGCCAGTTTGATGATGGGGCACTGTTTACTGGGCCCCGTTAGATGATGGGGGCCCCCTGTTTCTTGGCCATTTTGATGGGGGTCAGGTTACTGGGACCATTAGATGGTGGGTCACTGTTACTTTGGGCCAGTTAGATGGTGGGGTTTACTTTTTACTGAGGACCAGTTTTGTGGAGGGGTTTACGTTACTGGGGCCCGTTAGATGATGGGTCACTTTTTTACTGGGCCATTTTTTAAATTTGGGTTTAGTGTTTACGGGCCCTTTAAAAGTGGGGGCACTGTTACCCGGGCCATTTTGATGATGGGTCCACTGGTTTCTGGGCCCATTAATGATGGGGCACTGTTAAAAGGGGCCGTTAGAAAGGGGGGGCCAAATGTTTCTGGGGCCCGTTAGATGATGGGTCACTGTTTACTTGGGGCCCGTTAAGGGTGGTGGGTCCAAGGGTTTCGGACCAGTTTGATGATGGGTCACTGTTACTGGGCCCTTAGATATGGGCACTTGGGTTTCCCGGGGCCAGTTTTGATTTTGGGGGGCAGTGTTACTGGACCAGTTAGAATGGGTCAATGTTTTCTGGGCCAAATTAGGGTGGGGGGTCCCCTTTTTAAATTTGGGCCATTTGATTTGGGGGGTCAGGGTTACTGGGGGATTAGGGTGGTGGGGCATGTTACTGGGCCAGTTTTGATGGTGGGTTTAGTTTTTACTGGGCCAGTTAGTGGTTGGGGGGTCATGGTTACTGGGGCCCGTTAGATGGTGGGGCACTGTTACTGGACCATTTTGATGGTGGGTTAAATGTTCACCGGCCATTTTAAAGGTGGGGGGCGTTTTTACTGGGCCATTTTAAAGGTGGGCACTGTTACTGGGGCCCCGTTTTGATGATGGGGCCCGTGGGTTTCTGGAAACCCGTTTAAAAAGGGGGTCCCTGTTACGGACCCTTATTGGTGGGGTTCCCCGTTACTGGAAACCTTTAAAATGGGGGGTCAGGGGTTACCCGGGGCCCTTTGAAAGGTGGGGCAGTGTTACTGGGCCCCGGTTTGATGAAAGGGTTTAGTGTTACGGGCCAGTTAGATGGGGGGTCATTTTTCCCGGGGCCCTTAGATGGTTGGGTTTACTTTTCTGGGCCATTAGAGGGTGGGGCACTTTACTGGGGGCCCTTAGATGGTGGGATTTTTAGGGTTAAATTGGGGCCAGGGTTAGAGGGGGGGGGTCAGTGTTACTGGACCATTAGAAAGAAGGGTTCCCCTGTTTTCTGGCCATTAGATGTGGTCACTGTTACTGGCCAGTTAGTTGGTGGGGAGGTTCCCAAAGGGGCCCGTTACTGGGGCCAGTTAGATGGTGGGGCACTGTTTTCTGGACCAATTTGATGGTTTGGGGGGAGTGTTACTGGGGGATTTTGAAAGGTTTGGGGCATGTTACTGGGGGATTAGATGGTGGTCAGTTTTACTGGGGCCCTTAGATGGTGGGTCATGGGACTGGGCCAGTTAGATGGTGGGTTTACTGTTTCCAAAAACTGGGACCAGTTAGAGGTGAAGGGTCACTGTTACTGACCAGTTTAGTTGGTTTGGGGCATGTTTCTACCTTTAAGGGGGGGCCCCCGGGGTTTGATGGTTGGGGCCCGTGTTACTGGGGCCCGTTAGATGATGGGTCAGTGTTACTGGGCCCCTTAGATGGTGGGGATTTTTTTGATTTTCTTTACTGGGCCAGTTTAAGGGGGGGTCACTGGGTTTCTGGGCCCCTTAAAATGGGGGTCATGTTACTGGCCAGTTAGATGTGGGGTCCCGTGTTACTGGTCCATTTAGTGGTGGCAGTTTTTTCTGGGCCAGTTAAGGTGGGTCACTGTTACTGGGCCCCTTTAAAAGGGGGTTCCCTTTACTGGGCCATTTTGATGGTGGGTCAGTTTTGGAACGGGGGGGGGGGGGGGGGCCAGTTAGATGTGGGTCCCTTTTTTACTGGGGATTAGATGGTGGGTCCCTGTTACTGGGCCAGTTAAATTGGGGCAAACCCTTTTGGGGGTTCCGAGGGCCAGTTTTGATGGTGGGTTTATGTTTTCTGGGACAGGTTTGGGATTAGTGGGGTCCCGTGTTTTCGGGCCGTTTTGATGGTTTGGGGGAATGTTACTGGGCCCCGTTAGATGGTGGGTCAGTTTTTACTGACCATTTTAAAGGTGGGTCAAATGTTTTCTGGACCATTTAGATGGGGGGGTTTTCCCGTTACTGGGCCATTTTGATGGTGGGGGCCCCTGGGTTTCGGACCAGTTAGATTTGGGGGGTCAGTTTACTGGGCCAGTTAGATGGTGGGGCATGTTACCCCTTAATTGGGTTTTCCCAAATTAGATGGGGGTCACTGTTACTGGGCTTTTAGGGGGAGAATGGAGTTTGGGGGCCCCTGTTACTGGACCATTTTAGAATTTGGGGCATGTTAATTTGGGCCATTAGATTGGGGGGTCATGTTACGGACCAGTTAAAATGATGGGGCAGTGTTTCTGGCCAGTTAGATGGGTTGGGGCATGTTTACTGGGCCCCTTTGTTTTTTTGGGTTTAGTGGTACTGGGCCATTAGAAAGGTGGGTCAACTTGGGTTAATTTTTTTACTGGACCAGTTAGATTTTTGGGTTTACTGTTTTCCCGGAACCAGGTTTTGAGGGTGGGTCATGTTTTCTGGCCGTAAGTTAAGGAATTGAGGGGGGCATGTTTCGACCAGTTAGATGGTGGGTCATGTTACTGGGCCTTTAGATGGTGGGGCCCGTGTTACCGGGACCAGTTATGATGGGGTCATGTTTTCCCGGGGCCCGTTAAGATGATGGTCATTTTTTACCGGGGGGGCCCGTTAAGGAATGGTGGGGCAGGGGGGGTTTACACAGGGCCAGTTAGATGGTGGGTCCCGTTTACTGGACCATTAGATCGGGGGTCAAAATGTTAAAAAGGGCCCTTGATGGGGGGTCAGTGGGTTTCTGGGCCAGTTTTGATGGGGGGTCATGTTAAGGACCAGTTTAGATGGGGTCAGGGGTTACTGGACCAGTTAGATGTGGGTTTCCAGGGTTTGATGGCCAGGTTTAGATGGGTGGGCCCCTGTTTCGGGCCAGTTTTGATGGGGTTGGGTCAAATTTTTACTGGACCAGTTAGATGATGGGTCAGTGTTACTGGACCAGTTAGATGGTGGGTCACTGTTACTGGACCAGTTAGATGGTGGGTCAGTGTTACTGGGCCAGTTAGATGATGGGTCACTGTTACTGGACCAGTTAGATGGTGGGTCACTGTTACTGGACCAGTTAGATGGTGGGTCAGTGTTACTGGGCCAGTTAGATGGTGGGTCAGTGTTACTGGACCAGTTAGATGGTGGGTCACTGTTACTGGACCAGTTAGATGATGGGTCAGTGTTACTGGACCAGTTAGATGATGGGTCAGTGTTACTGGGCCAGTTAGATGATGGGTCAGTGTTACTGGGCCAGTTAGATGGTGGGTCAGTGTTACTGGGCCAGTTAGATGGTGGGTCAGTGTTACTGGGCCAGTTAGATGGTGGGTCAGTGTTACTGGGCCAGTTAGATGGTGGGTCAGTGTTACTGGGCCAGTTAGATGGTGGGTCAGTGTTACTGGGCCAGTTAGATGATGGGTCAGTGTTACTGGACCAGTTAGATGGTGGTTTTGGCTTCATCGTGTTCTCAGATCTTCTCTGGTTCCTGGTTTTCTAATGACCTTCCGTTTCTCCTCTGCAGAGTCAGCATCTCCTGTTGAAGCTGAAAAGTGTGGCCGGCATCAGAATCTCAGTAGGTGTTCTCTAAATGTTCTGATGGTTTCTAGAACCTGTTGCAAGGCTGAAAGTCTGCAGACTAAACAGTTCTAGAATATCTGATTTTCATAGTAGACTTTCTAGCTTCTGTCACATTTGAACCTCAAACCTCGATGCCTTTAATGTGGCGTCAGTAATTCCTGCTATGAAGCCAATCTGGAAAACATGGATCTATATGGAAGCGGGCGTCACCCAATCAGAGCCCAGCTGTTCTGCTTCTGGCCTCAGAGCCTCTTTAGAGAACCACCAGAATGATGCAGACCCAGGAACCAGGTTCTGGTCCGGGTCAGTCCGGGTCATGGAGGGAGGATGAACCCCCTGCAGAGCCACCAGGACGATGCTGCAGGAGGAGAACAGGTGACTGTGGAGGAGCAGCAGGTCTGCAGCTCAGGTGGCGCAGCCCAGCTTCTCTCTGACGGTGGCAGCATCATGCTGCGGGATGCTTTCTTTATTAGTCTACGGATGGAGCTACAGGGTGAGGCTGGAGGAAGACCTGCTGGACGCTGCAGGAGAAACGTGTGATTCAGATATGGCCTAGTCAAAGTAAGGTGACCTCAGATCTGATTGGTTCAGCCTGTTTGACGTCTCCGCCTCTTAAAGGCTGCAGAGGTTTGAGGTTCAAACGTGAAGAAACATTGAGAAGCAGAACCTGTGGAGGATCCATGGGTCAGCAGAGCGATCCCAGCGTCCGATCACCGCTCAGCCGACGGATCAGAACCTCCTCATGTTGAAACCCGACCCGTCTGTGTTTGTAGGACGGGCCGGACGGTTCCGACGCAGAGATCACTCTAACTGAGGCTTTGAAAATGGTAAACTGTTGGACTTGTTTGTTTCTGGGCCGTATCTGGGGTTAGCTTGTTCACTAGCATCTGATGCAGCGGCTGACAGGAAGCTAGCGTGCAGTGAACAAACGGCCCCAGTTAACCCAGTTAACCCAGTGTGTTAGGGAGCGGGTCTGGGTGTGATGGACACCCTCCTGTGTGGGTGAGTGTGGGTCTCCTGGGTTCCAGGGAACGGTGTGGGACGTTCTGGGCTCTCTAACTCCAGCTGGAAAGAAGATTTAAACCAGCCGGCGACATTTAATCTATAATCCAGAATGAACATTTATCAACATTCAGAAGATCCTCTAAACTGCATATTTCATCAAAGGGTCAGACTGGTCTTATATTCCCATATTAACGCTCATCAAAGCCTTTAGCAGAATAAAGATGCTGCTTAATCTGGGAGCAGAATAAAACAGATCTGTGTGTGATTTCTATAATGAGCCGTAAACAAAGGCGCAGCAGTTCCATGTTTGTCCTTTAGCTTCCGTCCGTTCCTGCTATGAAACCGTCCCAGATTAACCAGCAGCCATCGCTTCTCTGGGTTCATCTGTCCATCCAGCGATGATGCAGCGATGGTGGAACTTCCTCATGTGTGTCCTTGTTGTTGTGCAGGTGGAGGAGGAGCCAAACTCGGCTGTGGTGCTGTTTAAGTTCTCCCCAGAGCTGGGTTCTGGTAAAGGACGCTTCATTTCAGACCATCACAGTTTAAATGTGTGCTGAAAGCTGATCACTGTGTTGCTCCTCCCCTCAGGATCCAGCGGAGGAGCAGCGGAGGGTCTGTGTGCCGGAGAGAAGGAGGTCCTGGATGCCTTCAACAGATGGGTCAGACAAAAACAAGACATTTAATGTCCAACAGCATGAAGGTGAAGCGTCTCCCTGACCCACTCTAAGCCTGTTGTTTGGATGATTGCAGCTGGGAGAGCAGCTGGCTCAGCTAGCTCCCTCTAGTGGCGTGGATGTGGTGGAGCTGGAAGATGAAGGGACCTGTGTTCGTTTCAGCCCCCTCCTCACCGCTGCAGGTAACATCAACATTACCCCCAGCAGCATGTGGCAGATATTTTAGATTGAAGCGTGGTCTGCGCTGTTATTCCACGCCACAACGCCAGAGGGCCAATCAGGAACTAGCTGTGGGTGTAGATACGGCGGTGAGGAAGTGGGGGAAAGTTTGAGCAACAGCGGAGGCACATGAGGGCCAAAAAGAGCGGGGATCCAGGTGGAAAAGGCTCCCAGCGTTCTCAGCTCGCTCTGCTAGCTGCTCCATCTTCAGTCGTTTTCCATAATGGCGGTCAGACAAACAAAAGAAGCGGCAAGCGGATGTAGATTTGACCAATCAGAGGCCTCCTGTCTGCGGCGCTGTCTGTGGTCACCTACAGGGAGAGGTGCAGCAGAGTGTCTGCGGAGGGGCGGGGCTTATCAGCAGACCACCTGGTTTCGAAGTATAAATCAGCCTTCAGCTTTTTTTTGTTCCTTCGCTTCCAGACAGTCTCCCCCTAATAAGGGGAGTGGTCATGTGACACAGTTTTCCTCAGGGTGGTCTGTGATTGGTGGTTCTAGTAGAGTCTCCTTTGGTTGGTCAGGCGCCTCAACAGCTGCCTGGTTTCTCTCACATGACGTCAAACGCAGCGTTGAATGTTGATGGTTGGACCAAGATGGCCGAACGTTGACCTGAAGTCACCCTCACCTGCTTGGCAGGCCGCCAGGTCAGGACTGTTATTAGAATGACATCAGTACTCTGCTTTGACTGGAAGGAGACTATTCCCACCGTGTCATCCCACCTGTGGAACACCTGCCCACAGGTGAAGGCCAGAAGCTCTCCGTTCCTCAGGCTGTGGATCAGATTCAGGATCCAGTCTGCGTTATAATCAGAGATGAGGATAAGTTATGGCAGCAGCTCATAGGGACGATTGTTGGACTAACAAAGACGCAGCACTGTGCTGCTGGAAGGAGAGAGGAGATGATTGATGGCTGCTGCTGCTTCCTGAGCATCACTCTGCTTCCAGCAGCAAAGTTAAAGGAGAAGTTCGGTTTTTAACACTTTTAGCCCATTTTCTGTAGTGTCCAGGATGAAATCGAATGATCGACACCAAAATTTTGACAATTGGTCCTGTCTCTGCTTTTTGGCTCATGCAGAATCCCCCCCTGGCTGCTTCAGAATGGCTTCCATAGTGCATGTCTGATAATGTCCTTAAAACAACCTTAAACGTTCTTTTTTTAAATATGCTACTCACCGGGTCGTCAGCGCTGTTCAATGACGTTCCAAAAAAAGTTTCGTAAAGAAAAAACGTTCCTGTAGTGTTTTATTTAGCATTTTGTAAATCCCATTGAGTTCTGTTGGAATAGTCAATATTCCGCTGCCACCGGAAACGGAAACGGGGCCTGTTTACACAGTTGTAGTCTTTTCGCTTCACTCTGTGTACTCCGACGTCGAGGTGCTAACGTCTCTGTTAAACACTTTAAAAAACTCTGAAAATGGAATACGAAAGGTGGATTCTTGATTCTCGACGTCGGAGTGCACAGAGTGAAGCGAAAAGACTACAACTAAGCGTAAACAGGCCCCATTTCCGTTTCCGGTGGCGGAGGGATATTGACTATTCCTACAGAACTCAATGGGATTTACAAAATGCTAAATAAAACACTACAGGAACGGTTTTTCTTTACGAAACTTTTTTTGGAACGTCATTGAACAGCGCTGACGACCCGGTGAGTAGCATATTTTAAAAAGAGAATGTTTAAGGTTGTTTTAAGGACATTATCGGACATGCTCTATGGAAGCCATTCTGAAGCAGCCAGGGGGGGATTCTGCATGAGCCAAAAAGCAGAGACAGGGCCAATCGTCAAAATTTTGGTGTCGATCATTCGATTTCATCCTGGACACTACAGAAAATGGGCTAAAAGTGTTAAAAACCGAACTTCTCCTTTAAACATTTACTAACTGGCCCTGAGGATTAAACCTCAGGATTAAACAACAGGATTAAACCTCAGGGTTAAACCGGATTATTAAAAAAATAGGATTAAACCTCAGGATTAAAAAAACTGGATTAACCTGATTATTAAAATTCAGGATTAGACCTGATGATTAAAAAAATAAGATTAAACCTGATTATAAAAAAAAAAACAGGCTTAAACGAGATTATAAAAAAAAAAAAAAAAAAAAAAACAGGATTTGACCTGAGGATTAAAATTCAGGATTAAATCTCAGGATTAAAAGAAACAGGATTGAATTTGAGTATTAAAAAACAGGATTAGACCTGATCAGTAAAAAAAAAAAAACAAGGTTAACCCAATGATTAAAAAAAACCTGATTAAACGAGATTATTAAAATGCAGGATTAATTGGCATGCAGGTGGTGCAGTGGTTAGCGTGCTCTAATCATGTATGGAGGCCTTAGTCCTCGACGCGGCCGACTCGGGTTCGATCCGATTCCCCCTCTCTGTAGCCTTTTCCTGTCAGCCTCCTCTATTGGGAGAAACTTCTAAACGCCTCGTTTCTATGTGGTGCTGATTGGATCTTTAACAGTCAGTGATGTCTGAGGGGCGGTGAAGCCATCCCAGATGCTGAAAGCTTCAACATCTTTCATGCTTTTTCACCAGTGCTTGGAACCAAACTGGAGGATGTGGACGAACTGGTGCAGAAGCTCCTGGAGCTGGTGCCTATGATGTCATCAACCATGACCCTGAGACATGACTTCAGGGAGGAGACCCACCGCCACGCACCCCTTCTCACATACATAGAGGAGCTCAGCTGGCCCGGTCTGGGGGCGGTCCGGTAAGGCTGACCCGTTTTCATCAACCCAGAGTTTACAGAACAAACCGGGGGGGCGGAGGTAGAGCCCCCGTTTGGACCAATCAGCTCATCATCTCAGGCTGATGGACAGACAGTCTGGTCTATATTGGACTATAAGCCCTGTGCTGAGCAGAGTATCGATGGAAATGCGGCCTAGTCAAAGTCCAGAGCTACGGCTCAGAGGTTTCCTCAGAGAGTGCAGCCAGTGGAGATGATGAGTTTCTGTCCCGCCCCCCTGTCCTTCATCATGTGTGGGTGGGTGTCTGTCCCTCTGGAAGCTGTAACCTCTGATCCTTCTGTTGCTGACGTCAGGTATGAATCCCAGATGGAAGGACTGGATGAGAGCAGGAGGAAGGCGGAGCTTAAGAAGCTGAACGACGCGCTGCTGAGCCAACTCCAGGAGCTGGACGCAGACATCTGCTTCTCCGCAGGTCGGTTCTCCTGAACGCTGTGCTCCTTACCATGCCCTCCGCCCCGCCCTATGCCCCGCCCTCTGCCCCCTGTCCCGCCCTCTGCCCCCTGTCCCGCCCTCTGTCCCACCCTCTGCCCCGCCCTGAACCTGTCTCTCTCTGCCTCTCTCCAATGCCAGGCCCAGAGTTTGTGACGGAGGAGAACTGCATCTTCGTAGGGATGGTCAGCGATGACGTGGACGTGTCGGAGCTGGTAGAGACCATCTGTACGCTGGGAAGGGACGTGGAGGAGAGTGGACGGGTAACGTCTTCCGTTGGACAGTCTGTGTTTTTATACATTAACAGACTGAGACGTTAATATGGCGGCTTGTCTGGAAATCTGTGAAAGGGAAAAGTTTTCAGCAGGAAGATTCTGGAAGAATTTCTAGACTTTATGAGCCTGTTCTGTTTCAGCCAATCAGCTCCCTTTGCTTTTACAGCTTTATCCGCCTTTCTATGGTTTCATTGTCTAATGGAGGACTGGCTGAATCCTGTCTGTAAAATGACGGCGTTCACACAGAACCTGGATCCGTTTCCAGGTCTGGACACGGCGTTCACACAGAACCTGGATCCGGTTCCAGGTCTGGACACGGCGTTCACACAGAACCTGGATCCGGTTCCAGGTCTGGACACGGCGTTCACACAGAACCTGGATCCGGTTCCAGGTCTGGACACGGCGTTCACACAGAACCTGGATCCGGTTCCAGGTCTGGACACGGCGTTCACACAGAACCTGGATCCGGTTCCAGGTCTGGACACGGCGTTCACACAGAACCTGGATCCGGTTCCAGGTCTGGACACGGCGTTCACACAGAACCTGGATCCGGTTCCAGGTCTGGACACGGCGTTCACACAGAACCTGGATCCGGTTCCAGGTCTGGACACGGCGTTCACACAGAACCTGGATCCGGTTCCAGGTCTGGACACGGCGTTCACACAGAACCTGGATCCGGTTCCAGGTCTGGACGCAGGTTTAAAATCCTGAACAGATTCTCCTAAAGTACTGGAACAGAAGCAGGAGCGGCTGCACTTTACCATGAGGTTCCCCTCATTTAGACGGTCTATAGATCTGTTATTATTAGATCTGCAAACACTTTATAACCCTCATGCAGTCAGCATATAAAGTAGATAAGACGTAAAGCATTCTCTAAATATTTAGTTCCTTCTCCTTCATTCCAGCATCATAAATCAATTAATGTTTAGAAATGTTTACAGCTAAAACATCTAGTAACTATTTATCAGCCTTCATTAGATCAGATGGAGGAGACGCGTCAGGGAGGAGGTTCTGATCCAACAGTCCCTCCAGCGGGAGGCGCTTCTCTGTTGGATCTCCTCTTCCCTGCAGTATGAGGCGCAGTCTGATGCGTCTCCTCTTCCCTCCAGCGGGAGGCGCTGTGGTTCCTCCCTGTCTCTACAGTCAGACCCTAAAGAGTTCTCCTTGTTTGATCTGCAGCTGATGGAGAACATGACGGAGCGGGTGAGGAAAGGCATCCTGGAGGCGGAGCTGCAGCTGCAGAAGGCCAATGAGGAGAAGCTCCTGGAGGAGGTGTGTGTCACGCAGCAGCTGCTGGTCTGGCTCCTGCCGCCTCCTAAGATCTTTGTCTGTGTTCCAGGGAATGCTGAGACAGCTCCCCCTGGTGGGCTCCGTGCTGAACTGGTTCTCCCCGCTGGAGAGCTCCATCAAAGGGAGGAGCTTTAACCTGGCAGCAGGTAGGCTACTGACCGCTGAACGTCTGCAGACTGTCTGGGATTGGAGGAAGGAGGTGGGACGAACCAGGGGGGAGGAGGAGGAGGGGGAGGAGGAGGAGGAGGAGGAGGAGGAGGAGGCAGAATGAAATAGTTATGATGAAAATAACAACCATCCAGTCAGAGATCATCAATGCTGCATGTTTTCATCTTCTGCTTTGACCCGTTGCAGACAGACGGGCGTGTTTCTGTTTCCATGGTTACAGCCGTGTGCTTTAACCCCTCTGCTCCTCAGGTTCTCTGGACTCCACCGACGTAACGTACTCCACCAAAGCCCAGGCCGGCAGGACGTCCCTGCAGGACACGCCCAGCCTCCCGTCGAAAAGAAACCCGGGTAGGAGGCTCTGTTCTTCCTCACTGCGCTGCTCAACGCATGTAATGCTGCGTTCAATGATGCTATGTTCAATGATGCTACGTTCAATGATGCTACGTTCAATGATGCTATGTTCAATGATGCTACGTTAAACAACGCTACGTTCAATGATGCTACATTCAATGATGCTACGTTCAATGATGCTACGTTCAATGATGCTATGTTCAATGATGCTACGTTAAACAACGCTACGTTCAATGATGCTACGTTCAATGATGCTACGTTCAATGATGCTACGTTCAACGATGCTACATTCAGTGATGCTACGTTCAGTATTGCTACGTTCAATGATGCTACGTTCAACGATGCTACGTTCAATGATGCAACGTTCAACGATGCTACGTTCAATGATGCTACATTCAACGATGCTACGTTTAACGATGCTACGTTCAATGATGCTACGTTCAACGATGCTACGTTCAATGATGCAACATTCAACATTGCTACATTCAATAATGCTGTGTTCAATGATGCTACGTTCAATGATGCTAGGTTCAATGATGCAACATTCAATGATGCTACGTTCAATGATGCTACATTAAACAATGCTACGTTCAATGATGCTACATTCAAGGATGCTACGTTCAACATTGCTACGTTCAATGATGCTACGGTCAATGTTGCTACGTTCAATGATGCTACATTAAACGAAGCTACGGTCAATGTTGCTACGTTCAATGATGTAACGTTCAATGTTGCTACATTCAATGGTGCAACGTTCAGTGATGCCACGTTCAATCATGCAACGTTTAACGATGCTACGTTTAACGATGCTACGTTTAACGATGCTACGTTTAACGATGCTACGTTTAACGACGATACGTTCAACTATGCTACGTTCAACGATGCAACGTTCAATGATGCAACGTTCAATGATGCAATGTTCAACGATGCTACGTTTAACAATGCTACGTTCAACAATGCTACGTTCAATGATGCAACGTTCAATATCGCTACCTTTAATGATGGAACGTTGAATGATGCAACGTTCAATATTGCTACGTTCAATATTGCTATGTTCAAAAATTCTACTTTCAATGTTGCTACGTTCAATGATGCAACGTTCAATAAAGATATGTTCATTGATGCTATGTTCAATATTGCTATGTTCTATATTGGTACATTCAATAATGCTACGTTCAATGATGCTACATTCAATATTCCTAAGTTCAACGTTGCTACGTCAACAGTGCTATGTTCAACGATGCTACGTTCAACAATGCTACGTTCAATGATGCTATGTACAATGATGTTACATTTAATATTCCTAAGTTCAACGTTGCTACGTGCGACGATGCTACATTCAATGATGCGACGTCTGACAATGCTATGTTCGACGATGTTACGTTCAACGATGCTACGTTCAACGATGCTACGTTCAATGATGCTATGTACAATTATGCTATGTTCAATGATGTTACATTTAATATTCCTAAATTCAACGTTGCTACGTGCGACAATGCTACATTCAACGATGCTATGTTCGACATTGCTATGTTCAGTATTGCTACGTTCAACGATGCTACGTTCAATGATGCTACACTCAATGATGTTACATTCATTCCTACGTTCAACGTTGCTACATGTGACAATGCTACATTCAACGATGCGACGTCTGACAATGCTACGTTCGATGATGCTACGTTTAACGAAGCTATGTTCAATTATGCTATGTTCAATGATTTTACTTTGAATGATGCTACTTTCAATATTGCTACGTTCAATAAAGCTATGTTCAATGATGCTATGCTCAATATTGCTACATTCAATATTGCTTCATTCATTGATGCTATGTTCAATATTGCTACGTTCAATAATGCTACGTTCAATAATGCTACGTTCAATTATGCTATGTTCAATGATGCTACGTTCAATAATGCTACATTCAACGATGCTACGTTCGACAATGCTATGTTCAGTGTTGCTACGTCCAATGTTGCTACGTTCAACGATGCTAGGTTCGACAATGCTATGTTCAGTGTTGCTACGTCCAATGTTGCTACGTTCAACGATGCGACGTTTGACAATGTTACGTCCAATTTTGCTACGTTCAATGATGCGATGTTTGACAGTGCTATGTTCAACGATGCTACGTTCAACGATGCTACGTTCAATGATGCCATGTACAATGATGTTACATTTAATATTCCTAAGTTCAACATTGCTATGTGCGACGATGCTACATTCAATGATGCGACGTCTGACAATGCTATGTTCGACGATGCTACGTTCAACGATGCTACGTTCAACGATGCTACGTTCAACGATGCTACGTTCAACGATGCTACGTTCAATGATGCTATGTTCAATGATGCTATGTTCAATGATGTTACATTTAATATTCCTAAATTCAACGTCGCTACGTGCGACGATGCTACATTCAATGATGCCACGTCTGACAATGCTACGTTCAACGATGCTAAGTTCAATATTGCTACTCTCAATTATGCTATGTTCAATGATTTTACTTTCAATGATGCTACATTCAATATTGCTACGTTGAATAATGCTACGTTCAATAATGCTACTTTCAACGATGCTACATTCAATATTGCTACGTTGAATAATGCTACGTTCAATATTTCTATGTCCAACGATGAGACACGGCAGTCCATCTTTCTGGGTTTGATCGCTGTAGCCAAAGGAGAACCAGAGAGCTGAAAGAGATTAAAAACCAAATTAATTCATTGAGTCAGAATAGTTCTTCTGTCTTTGCCCTCCAATAAAGCAGGTGATTCTCTTCAGGGATCTGAACATCCAGGAAAGGCTCCTGACTAACGCTCTATAGATCTATTTTCCTAGATGGAACAGTCTGATGAGGATCAGACGTTCACTCCTGTCTGCGCTCCTTCCTCCTGCAGGTCAGAGGTTGTTTCGGCGTCCAGGTGTCGGATCGGACTCCATGAGCGAGACCAGCTCCATCGGAGCAGCTGAGGAGGCCTCCAGGGGGGAGAGCAGCATCACCCCCCCCTCCACGTCTCACCCTGAGACACTGGATGTCTCCACAGGAGACGGGGCTCCGCCCACGCAGGAGGAGGGTCTGCAGCTGGATCTCAGTGGGAGATGAAGAACATCTCCACCTCCAGGCGCCCTCCATCCGTCCAGAACCAGCCGCCGGTCCATCGTGTCCAACGTGTCCAACATGTCCAACATGTCGCCGTCCTCCCCTCCTCTGCCTCCACTCCTCCCTCCTGCCGCCGTGGCACTCAGGAGCAACAGGAGCTGTGAAGGCAGAGGAAGGAGGCCGTCCTCCCATCCTGGGATTACTCCCATTTATTTCTGTCCAGAGGTCAGAGGTCAGTCTGGGGCCTCCAGTAGCTCCGCCTCCTCTGTGTCCAACCCAGACATTTTATTGATCCCACAATGATTGGATGAGAAGCTCTGGAGGCGGGGCTTCTTCACTGTGATGGAGAAGAAAAAAATTATATTTAGAAGAAAAGATGATTTAAGGAGTTATTGTTGACAAACGGATGAATGTAGATCAGAGCCTCATCATGCGTTACTGTTGCCCCGCCCTCCCATGCCGCTTTCACCCCGTTCAGAAACGTTTTCTTCTTCTGCAGACCGTTTTCTCCTATTTATCAACTCACTGCACAAAAAACCAATCTATGAAGTTTGAATGAGAAAAATGATCTATGATGATCAGAACCACTGATGTCAGAAACTGAAGTTAAACGTAACCTTTGATCTAATCTACTGTCTAATCTAATCTAATCCAGTTTAAAACGGCTGAATTCAAATGAAGTTTTCTTTTTGCTCTGGTCATTAGGAATCAGTTTTGTCCGTCCGGCGGATCCTTCGGTGTTTCTTCTCTGCTGATATTTTTATTTAAACTACTTTGAGTCGATCTGAGTGGATTCTGTCACCCCCTACAGGCGGCTTTATTGGCCGTTTGCACTTTAATGAGGTTTTGATGAACGGATCGGTTTCCCAGGAACCAAAGCTTTGTGTCTGGGATGAATGCGACGCCAAGTGGACTGCTAGCCGCAGCGTTAGCCGCAGCGCTGGCCGCAGCTTTAGCCGCAGCGTTAGCCGCAGCGTTAGCCGCAGCTTTAGCCGCAGCTTTAGCTGCAGCGTTAGCCGCAGCTTTAGCCGGAGCATTAGCCGCAGCTTTAGCCACAGCTTTAGCCGCAGCTTTAGCCGTAGCGTTAGCCGCAGCTTTAGCCGCAGCGTTAGCCGCAGCTTTAGCCGCAGCTTTAGCCGCAGCGTTAGCCGCAGCGTTAGCCGCAGCTTTAGCCGCAGCTTTAGCTGCAGCGTTAGCCGCAGCTTTAGCCGGAGCATTAGCCGCAGCTTTAGCCACAGCTTTAGCCGCAGCTTTAGCCGTAGCGTTAGCCGCAGCTTTAGCCGCAGCTTTAGCCGCAGCTTTAGCCGCAGCGTTAGCCGCAGCGTTAGCCGCAGCTTTAGCTGCAGCGTTAGCCGCAGCTTTAGCCGGAGCATTAGCCGCAGCGTAAGCCGCAGCTTTAGCTGCAGCGTTAGCCAAAGCGTTAGCCGCAGCTTTAGCCGCAGCGTTAGCTGCAGCTTTAGCCGCAGCTTTAGCCGGAGCATTAGCCGCAGCGTTAGCTGCAGCGTTAGCCGAAGCACAGCCCACCTGCAGGGTCAGGTCTCCTGCCTCACAGCCAGAATAACTCTGACCTGGTCTGGTTGGATAGAAAAGCTCTGAGATTCTTAGTTGGATCCATATGTAGACTTGGACTAGGCCGCTAAGGCCAGCTGTCCTATCTCTGTCTGGAAGAAGCTGGACCTCCACCCAGGTCTCCATGGATGGATCAGAGCTCTGTTACATTGCTCCAGAACCAAACCCTGCTTTAAACTGGACCTGACCCGTCTGCCGAGTTCCCGGGTCTTCATGAGGGAACTTGTTCTCTAAAGAACCAGTGAGACCAGAACAGCTGCAGGTGTTCTGGTTCCAGGGATCGATTATTTCCTGCTGCTGGGAGTCTGTGAGGTGGGGATAGATGAGCAGTCATTATCTTACCTGCATCATTCTGGGAGCTTCAGCGATCAGATGCAGCCTGATGAAATCTAACAAACGTAGATCTATGGGCGGTGATCTGAAGGTTCTAAAAGGGTTTTCTTTGCACTTCTAGTTGTTTTATATCTGTGATTGTTTTGGGTTAATCCTGTTTTTATTGCAACCGTCCTGGAAGCTGCCACCAGGATCAGTGTCCACCAGCTGGATGTCCGCTCAGGGTTCAGCTCCAAACGGGCCTGAGAGACGTTCACCTTTATGAAAAAGGTTCTATGAAGCTTTTATCTACACCTGAGCAGACCATCAGTCTGAGCGTCCCAGGAACGTACTGACGATCCGGTTGAACGGATCAGAACCGGACAGATGCTAACTGACAGCGAGGCTCTTCTCCACTGAACCGCGGCTCAAAAAGTCGGGTTTCCTTCGTAAACTTGATAAGAGAGGAAAAAGGAAGTAGGTGGAGCTTCCACCGCAGTCTTCATTCTTTTACTACTGGACCCTTTTCTTCTTCTATGGTGTAAATGAAGCAGAGTTTCTGGAGTCTTTCTGTTGTGGTGTTCTAATCAAAACATGAATAAACTTTTTAAGGGAAAAGAGGCTGTTTTCTCTTTATTGGTTGTAATGTTGCTCAGTCCACAGGAAGCCGAGGGGAAAAGAGAGTGCACCCTCTGTTGTTCTAGAGCTAGAATCCTTACGTCTAACCCGCCTCCTGACCAAACGTTAACGTTAGAGACTGAACTAACAGATTCTGCAGAGTGGGAGAATAGAGATAGAATGAAGCAGAATGATGAAAAAGGGGTCCCTATGTCCTCCAGCAGTCTAAGCCTATAGCAGCTGAACTATAGAGATAGATCAGGATAACCTGAGCCACTCTAACTAGAAGCTTTATCAAAAAGGAAAGTTTTAAGCCTAGCCTTAAAAGTAGACAGGGTGTCTGCCTCACGGACTAAAACTGGTAGTTGGTTCCACAGGAGAGGAGCCTGAGAACTAAAAGATCTGCCTCCCATTCTACTTTTAGAAATTCTAGGAACCACTAGTAAACCTGCAGATTGAGAGCGAAGTGCTCTGTTAGGAACATAAGGAACAATCAGATCTCTGATATCAGATGGAGCTTGGCCATTTAAGGCTTTATATGTGAGAAGGAGGATTTTAAATTCTATTCTGGATTTAACAGGAAGCCAATGAAGAGAAGCCAGGATAGGAGAGATATGATCTCTCTTTTTCATTTTCATTAGAACTCTGGCTGCAGCATTTTGGATCAGCTGAAGGCTTTTAACTACAGTTTGTGGACTTCCTGATAGTAAAGAATTACAATAGTCCAGCCTTGAAGTAACAAATGCATGGACTAGTTTCTCAGCATCACCCCTGGACAGGAGATTTCTCATTTTTGCAATATTCCTCAGATGAACGAAGGAAATTCTAGAAACCTCTTTGATATGGGATTTAAATGACAGGTCCTGATCAAAAATAACACCAAGATTTTTTACTTTATTATCTGAAATCAGTTTAATCCCATCCAAATGAAGTGACTGGCTAATCAGCTTCTTTTTCAGAGACTCTGGTCCAAAGACTATAACTTCTGTTTTGTCTGCATTCAGAAGCAGAAAGTTAAGAGTCATCCAGGTTTTTATGTCTTCAGACATGCCTGTAATCTATGTAATGGGTTAGCTTCATCTGGATTATAGACAGATATAGCTGGGTATCATCAGCATAACAGTGGAAATTAATCCCATGCTGTCTAATAATTCTACCAATTGGGAGCATGTATAAAGTAAAGAGAATTGGTCCTAGCACTGATCCCTGTGGTACTCCACAGGTAACCTTTGAGCGTGTTGAAGATCTATCATTAACATGAACAAACTGAATTCGATCAGATAGATAAGATTTAAACCAGTCTAGTGCTGTTCCTTTAATTCCAACAAAATATTCAAGTCTTTCTAAAAGAATATTATGGTCAACTGTATCAAATGCAGCACTGAGATCCAACAGGACGAGCACAGATACAAGTCCATTATCTGAGGCCATGAGAATATCATTAGTGACTTTCACCAGAGCTGTTTCAGTGCTATGATGAGCTCTAAAGCCAGACTGAAACTCTTCAAAAAGTTCATTATGGTGGAAGTGATCGCACACTTGTTTGGCAACTACTTTCTCAAGAATTTTGGATAAGAAAGGAAGATTGGATATAGGTCTATAATTGACCAAGTCATCTGGGTCAAGAGACGGTTTCTTAAGCAGAGGTTTAATTACAGCAACCTTAAAAGCTTTAGGTACATATCCCTGTAACAGAGATAGATTAATCACATCTAAAATGGAGGAGGAGATCAAAGGGAATACCTCCTTAAATAACCTGGTTGGAACTGGATCTAACATCCAAGTTGAAGGCTTAGATGAAGACAATAGTTTTGCTAACTCTGTAAGTTCAACTGGATCAAAGCAGTCTAAACCGGTTCTGATTCCATTCCATTTGAATTAGTTTACTTTTCTTTTTAGTGATTTTGCAAACTAAAATAAAACATGTTTTTCATTAAGGATCCTGATCTGTTTCATCTTTCACAACTTTTTTTCACATCAAAACATCACATTTTACACAATCAAATGTTTTCATGCAGTTTAAATAACTATGACTCTGTTAACTAATATGTTTAATGGAATTTATAAACTAAAATAATATAAGCATTTCATGATTATTATCAATAGACATAACATTAATAAATGATACTAGAATATGAAAAAAATCTGACTTTGATCTTTTCTATGCTTCTTGCTTTACTTTCTACGTCTTAAGACGGGATCTTGTTCACGAATGAGGGAAGAAGGAAGCGGGAGATTGACAGGCGGATAGGTGCAGCGTCTGCTGTGAAGCGGGCGCTGCACCGGTCCGTCGTGGTGAAGAGAGAGCTGAGCCAAAAAGCAAAGCTCTCCATTTACCGGTCAATCTACGTTCCTACCCTCATCTATGGTCATGAGCTCTGGGTCATGACCGAAAGAACGAGATCCCGGATGCAAGTGGCTGAAATGAGTTTTCTCCGTAGTGTGTCTTAGAGATGGGTGAGGAGCTCAGTCATCCGGGAGGGACTCGGAGTAGAGCCGCTGCTCCTCCACATCGAGAGGAGCCAGTTGAGGTGGCTCGGACATCTGGTTAGCAGTGATGGGACTAACAGCGTTGAAAGTAACGGTGTTACTAACACCGTTACCTTGTTTTAGTAACGAGTAATGTAACTAATTACTTTGACTGTAACTATAACGCAGTTACCATTGCAGACACCCCGTTACTGCGCGTTACTCAGGTCGCACAATGAACCTTTTTTCATGATAGGACTCGTGCGCGCCTTGTCATGAGAGAGGGGAGGATGAGATTAGCTGATGTATAGTGAGATTCCGTCTGTCAGTTGGGTAGGTGGGTGTTTCTGCTGGTGGGTGTTAACGTACAGCACACACAGAGAGATGGAGAGTGAGGAGGACTCCTGCAGCAAAACAGCGTTTTCCTGATGGAAATACCGGTGTTACGTAGAGCTGCGTTTCCCCATCAGATACGGTTTCCTCTGCATCTCCGCACAGCGCAGGCGGCACGATTCACCGCGCAAGCGACAGGAAACGCGCATGCTCGCTAAAGGCGATGGGTGGATGGATGGATGGATGGATGGATGATGGATACTTTTCAACCTACTGTATTTTTTATATTAAACATTATTTGATGGCCTTTGTGGCAGGGATGGAGATCCATATTTTATGTCACACACAAGAGTATAGATCTAGATAGATAGATAGATAGATAGATAGATGTTGCAGTATCTATAACAACCCAAACACACAGGATTTCAGAATTAGACATCCCCAGTTATTAATGTCACCAGATCTGAACGCCCTGTTAATAAACTTCACATCGTGTTCCCCCATGTTAATCAGGGGAACGCCATCTGACGGGGTTTATAGGCGCGTCAGATGGCGTTCCCCCCTGATGTCATTTAGGTTGAGTTGCAATAAATGCTAAACTCTCTGCAGGTTCTTGTCTTTGTCGTCCGCTCTATTCAGCTGGCTTTGGAAACACACGGTGAGAAGGTGGGGGCTGGGTGGGGAGGGTTAGGGGGGCGAGAAACGCAAAAGTAACGCAATAGTTACTTTACTAGTAACTAGTTACTTTTATTGTGGAGTAACTCAGTTACTGGGGGGTGCGGGGGGGTTAAAATATCTTATTTAATCAGACAGTAATTTGGGTGTTATATACTGTTTATGACACCCAGTCCTACTAACTGTGTTAGAACAATAGATGAAAGAGTGATTCCAGCACTAATCATGGTCAAACGGTTATTTCTGCACATTAATGGAATAAATTCACCACAACTTCTGTTCACAATATAAGATTTTATTAACAAAAACCATTCAGTTTCAACTCAAACATATTTCAGTTTAACACTCTTAACTAAGACTAGTAAAACTAAACTAAACTAAACTACTATGTACAAAGAGAAAGGGAAACATGGTTGAAAAACATATTACAGTTTAAGATGGATTCTGTGTTTGAAACCAAAGTTTATCTGGAAGAATTTGGGATCTGATCAAATTAGCTTTTCACTAATTTAGAGAAATTTAAATGTTTTCAGACCAATTCACAATGATAATCCATGAGGTGAATAAAACATTATTTGGCCAAATAATGTTTTATTAAATGATTTGCTTAATCAGGAACCAACAACCTCTAGTTAAATGATTCTTTACCCTCCTTGAAATAGCTAGCAGAGAATAGACATCAGGATTCCACTAAATGACTCTTGGTCAGACTTGGTAATGGAAATGTAACGAGCATCTGAGGAACACATGAACACTAATGTTACATCAGTGTTTAAATCCTTAGTGAATAAAGCTGGTCTAAGCTTTAGCAACAGATCAACACATATTCCTGTAGCATAGCGTAGCATGCAGTCCATCCTGTTAGCTTTGTCTTTACTCATCAGTAAACACATGAAATGATCAACATCATCTAAAGACATATTGGTTGTTTTGTCTCTAATGGTGTCAGACCTGCAAACTTCTGTCCGTGTCCATTTGGAGAGCTTAAGTTTTCACCAAGCTGCAGCTTAGCAGGCAGCCTCACAGCAAATGGGTTTTTCTTTTCCATGC
Organism: Cyprinodon tularosa; assembly: GCF_016077235.1. NCBI lineage: Eukaryota > Metazoa > Chordata > Actinopteri > Cyprinodontiformes > Cyprinodontidae > Cyprinodon > Cyprinodon tularosa. The sequence continues at coordinate 101,917 of NW_024037950.1, forward strand.
GGCTCACACCAAAGGATCTTCAGGAGACGTTCTCCTCCAGTCTGGCTCTATAAGTTCTGAAACTCAAGAGAAATGTGTTGTAGATAAAACAGAGGCCCAAACATTACATAAAAAAAAAAACATAATTCAATTTAGATGGTGGGAATAACCTCATGCCTCAGAATTATATTAAGGAATTGGAAATCAACCAAATCTCCTAGAGTCCAAGAGTGGAAAACCTGAATGAGTGAGGCCACCTCCTCTGAGGTGATGATGGGAAGGATGAGCAGTAAAGGTCCTGTGGAACTGGGACTTTTTTCATGGAACATCTGACTTCTAACTAGAGCTAAGAGCTTGAAGCCTGACTTAAGGAATACTGTTATCCTGTCCTGTTTTATTCATCTACTGTAGTAATGTTAAATAGGAGAAGTTGTTGATATTCCTTCTGTTTTTATTTTATATACCCATATATTGTATTTTATTTTATTGGACAGGAACTACCTAAGCCTCTGAAAATGTTTCCCTGTAATACTGGCCCATCTATCTTTGTTTTCTATATTTAGTTCCACTGTAAGATGTTACCAAGTATGTTTAAATAGAAATTTGAATTACAAAAATAAATAGAGAGAAATGTGTTGCAAAAGGTCTGTTTTGCAGCAGCTCGGCTCTGAACCTCATCCATCATGACTTATCCTCGATCCTTCTGGAGATCTGAGCCTTTGGCCTGGATCTCCATGGCGGATGCCTCTTCCGATGTGGACCCCCAGGCAGATCCTCTGTGCTGTGCTTTGACTGTTCCCAGCTCTGTGGGGGGGACGACAAGTCCCGCCTCCTGGGTCCTGTGGAGCCAATGGGCTGAAAGGGGGTTTTAGAGCAGAGAGGTCTCACAGCTGCTCCATGAGCCAAAACTGCATCCTGTTCTCAGGTTATCATGTTCAGCTGAAACATGGAAACTGGTTCCTGATGTCCCAAACCACCATCAGCCCCATGGCTCAACATTTCTCTATCTGCATAATGGGTCTGTTTTAGACTGAGACAGATTTATTTCTCATTTTGTTTACACAAGTGGAAAACAAAAATACATTTCATTTAGAACAGCTCTCTGGATAATTTATTTTTTTTTTTAAAGTGCAGCCTTTATAAAATATATATGTTGTCTTCTCAAGTCAGAGGGCCCCCTGCCTGTCTAAGCATAGGGCCCCAAATTTCCTAAATCCACCCTTGGATTTCAGTCATTTGAAGCTATAGATCTTTCCCTGAGCAGACCATCCTAGTGTCATCAGAAAATAAAGTAAACTTAAATTTGCTGGTATATGAAAAATATCGATTATATAAAATAAAAACAGTCCCAGCATTGATCCTTGATCCTATTTGCAAATAGGATTTGGTCCAGGATCAAGTTTTCATATCACTATTTGATGATCGTTTGAATGGAGTACTTTCCTCTGATCTATAAACATTCCTACAGCCGTTATTTTATCAGTTATTTCATTTACATCCATTAAAGCTGAGGCAGTTCATCGTTTGTTTGGAAACCGTACTGATTTTCATGAAGTAATTTATGCTTTTCGAGTGAGGTTGGAGCTACCAAGTATAAATGTGCTTATTTTCTTATTATTACTTCATAAATGGTCAATGTGAGCTTTAAAGGAAAAGTCCGGTCAGCAAGGAAGAATCAATGGATCACTATTTATACCTAAAACTTTAGCGTTAATCAGTAAAACATAAAAATAATAATTGTTGTGGCAATCAATGAGTCTGGGAGCGGCCATTTTAGCCCAAATATAGTAGCCCCTCCCTCCTGCCATCTTCCAGCAGTGACGTCACGGTGCGGTAAGCCTAGCGCCATTCTCCCCGCTTTCCAAGCTAAATCAATGGGAACTACTAGACACATCTGCAATCAACAACAATTATTGAAGATTTCCAGAGGACTTCACCATTGAAATTCACCAGAGCTATAGTGAAACTGACAATGCCCACGTGCATGGCAGCTGGATGCTGGAATACATCGGGTAAAAGTGGAAAAAAAGAGTTATTCCACCTTTCTGATTCCTGATCCTCCACGGACGGGTTGGTCGTTGGATCGCCAACTTGAAGAGGGAGGATTTGCCATCGAACTTCTGGCCAGAGAAAAAACCCGTAATATGTAGCCAACATTTGGAAGAAGAATGTTTTCAAGATGACTTGGATAATAGCGCGTTGTGACAAACACCAGATACAGCACTGGGACTTGATCAACAGCCGATACCGCACCGTGACAATGTCACTAACCAGTAGGTGGCAGTAGTGTTCTTCGACAAATATGGATGCCTCCAGTAAAGCACATTCACATGGAAATTACTCTGAATTAAAAACACTGATCATTTATTGAACAGGATGGAATCATTTCAGATTTAAAGGACTTTCAGAAGTTTGATTTCTGAATATAAACGGACTTTCCCTTTAAATATCGAGCATATTTTAATTAAAAATCTTTAAAAATGAAGCGCAGGCAGAGTAAATCAGCCTTAGACCGAGAGGGGGCGACGGTAGGTGAATCTGCTACGTCATGAGGTCATAATCTACCGACGTGAGCCGTTTGCTGTTGTTCTTTGGGAAATGTAGTTCATTACTTTGAAATGTCCTCCATTTTGAAGAGACTCTGGTTTCTTAAAACACCACAAGTCCCAGCATGCTTCGCGCCAAGCAGGTCGACCGAAGGCACAGAGTAGCTCACGCGGACAGTCTCTGGGAGTGCTGAGTCGATCCTGTCCGGAGCGGCAGAGCGGAGCGGCGGGTCTTCTTCATATGAACCGGAGCAGCAGCGGAGCCAGGGAGGACCGAGCAGCCGAGCGGGTTAGACTCTGAGCAGGACCGAGAACCGCGCAGCTCCGACCGCACTCAGTCACAAGCCAAGAGCCACGATGGACCCCAGAGACACGGCCCCTGATTCCTGGGAACAGGAGGACGAGGCCGCGGCGGACGGGCGGCTGGAGGCGGCCTTCACCGCCCTCAACGTCAACGCCAAGCCGTTTGTTCCCAACGTGAACGCGGCAGAGTTTGTTCCGCCTGCTGCGGTGGGAGCGGAGACGCTGGAACCCGCTGGTGAGTCACGTTGGCTGTTAGCAGCTAACGGCTAGCTGTAGCTTAGCGGCTGTTCGCACGCGCGTCGGTTGGAGCCTGATTACAAACAGGCTGCGTGGCTTCCGGTCACGTTTCCCGGATCTTTGCGGTCCAGTCGGTGTGGCGGAGCCGCCGGTCCGGCTCCCCGGGAAGCTGAGACACCGGTAACCGGCGGGGAGCTGCTAGCATGCGGGCTAACCTGTTCACCGGTCAGAGGCCGTGAGGTGGAACCCACCGGTGATCGGATCCACTCGATCAGCCCACGGCTGCTCTGATAGGGGCGGACAGCGGCGTGTTGGCGTGACGTGGGTTTTTCTGACGCATTGTTGGTTTAGAGTGGAAAGAACCACGAGAGGAGCAGGAGGAGACCAACCCGGAGGTTCAACAGACAAACCTCGGCCAGCTCCTCAGGAGGAGTAGCTGCTCCTCTAGTGGCTCCTCAAGAGGAGCTGCTCCTCCTCCTCTGGTGGCTCCTCAGGAGCAGCTCCTCCTCCTCTGGTGACTCCTCAGGAGCAGGAAGTGTGGAGGTATCTCCTAGCATCCATCCTTTCATTCAGCCTGGTTCTGCTAGAAGCAAAGAGGAGGCTGTAGGAGTTGTCATGCTCTGGGCTCATCTTAAACACCAGCAGATTAAATAAAAACAATAAAACTAAAGTATCTCTGCAGACAAATCAGCTGCTATTATTATTATTCTGTGAGGTTTGAATGTTTAGTTTCTATAATTCATCACTCAGCAGCGAAGCGTCATCATAGAGGCTGAAAGGTCAGAGGTCAGATGTAATCGGCCGCCATTGTTCCTCTGCTGGTGCATCTATTCACAATAGCAACATGTTCTCAGATGCTCATCTTCACTTGGTGACGAACGTTGAAGCTGTAATTAGGATGGTTTCATGCCTCGCTTCCTTTCTGATGGAGTCACAGCTGTAGCCGACCTCTGACCCCAGCATCATCTGATGCTCCATCCTCTGCTTTAAAGAGCAGCAGTTACCATGGTAACCTCTGTGTACTTTGATTAACCCCTGGAATAAACAAAGTTCACTTTTAGTTTGGAAGTTGTGAGTATTTTATGATAATAATAATTAACTTAATTGATCTCAGTTTTGAGAAACGTAACCCCTCCCCTTGGGGAGCAGCGGGCTGCCATTGTGCGGCGCCCGGGGAGCAGTGTGGGGTTAAGGGTCATGCTCAGGGACCCAGAGTGTCAGGCTGTGGGAGTGGGGCTTAAACCTCAGGATTCTAACCACTAGGCCACCAAAATCCGTTTTAGTCCAGAGTCCCGTTGATAAGTCAGTTTTATTAGACTTTTATTTTTATAGGCAAGTCATTAAGAACAAGTTGATATTTACAAAGGCGGCCTGACGAGAGGAGGAAACACTCAGGAAAGGGAAGTAGGGCTGTTTAAAAACAATAACAGTCCAATGATAGATGGTTAGAAGCAGATTGATGTGAGGAGCTACAGGAGAGCAGCTGATGGAGGAGCCGTTATCGCTGATATGGACGACCGTCACTGAAAACCTTTCCTCCTCGTCCTCCAGTAGAGCCAGAGCATCCATCCCTCAGCACTACACCCAGCCGTCACAGCCGTGTTTACATGTGTGGATGCTTTGGTTTGATCAGTGGAACAATCATCAGAGACATGATGGAGAAAACATTGATTTAAACAGATGCTGTTTGGAACTTTATGGAAAAATGTCCTTTTTATTTGAACCCTTTTCAACTAAATCCTGGTTTGATGATCAGACTGACGCCTCAGTTGGTCTTTCCACACGGAGCGTGTTTTCCTGAATGAACTCTGGCTCAGAAGTTTAGATGAAATCAAACGCATCAGTGTTGAACAGAGGCCACCTAGCAAACCATCAAAGCTTTATTTTAAAGATGGATTCTGTGGAAACTCAGAGGAGACTGGCATGAAGCTCAGACACTGATGGCCGCTCCTCTACGGTGAAAAAAACTAAAACCTCATTTAGTACGGGTCAGTCTGCTGGTGGTTGGGTCAGTCTGCGGGTGGACTGTCTTTCAGGCCAGTCTTGGGATAGACCGACTATCCGGCCGGTCTGCGGGTGGACTGACGGTATGGTTGGTCTGCTGGTGGACCATCTATCGGGCCGGTCTCTGGGTAGACTGTCTTTCAGGCCGGTCTGGGGGTAGACCAATCGTTGGGTTGGTCTGCGGGTAAAGTGTCTGTCGATGGTCCGGCCAGCCGGCTGGTCTGGGGGTGGACTGTCTTTCGGGCCAGTCTGGGGATAGACCGACCGTCTGGTTGGTCTGCCGGCGGACCGTTTGTCAGGCCGGTCTGTGGGTAGACTGTCCGTCGGGCTGATTTGCTGTTGTCTTGCTAGGTGTCATGAGCAGTTGGGTGGTGAAGCTCGTGGATCCATGGAGGCTGAGATGGCGTCATGCTTCCTCTGCTCTCTCACTGATTGGACGCTTTAAATGGACCTCAGTCTCTCTTATCGTCAGTCTGGTCTCAGTAATAGTCAGACTGATGTGGGTCAGTCCGTCTATTTTTATCAGCGGTAAACAGCTGATGGGTCTCGGCGCCGTACCTGCTGACCATCAGGTTGGAGGTCTGGAACTGGTCCCAGCAGCTCTCACCCTGACTGCTGATTGGAGCAGGTCACCTTCAGGAGAAGTTGGTCTTTATTCCAATAATAAATAAATAGATCCTAACAGTTCAGGTGGGAACGTTCTGATGAGGCAGAGAAAAACATTGACCTGTTCTTCCTCCGTACCTCAGCGTTCCTCTACGGATCTGACCATGGACAGACTGATGGGGTCTGATGCTGCTGGAAACTGAAGACTGATCTGTGAGGAAAGCAGGGGGGGGGGGGTCACCAGCAGACGGCGAATTTCTAATCCATCACATTAGAAGAGCCTGAAGGAAACGACAGATATTGAATCAACTGACTACATTTCCCTAAAAGTTTCTACTTCTTCCTAAACCGGTGAATGTGTGAGAGGAACGTTCTGGAAGATCGTTTACCTTCCAGCTGATCAGCAGTTTCCTGAATGTGAACATTAATCCAGTCTCTGCCTGGACGGCAGGTAGCTTCGCTAACGCTAGCTGTTCAAGTAAATACAGCCTCCATGATTGCAATGTTCAACATCGCTCCATGACTGACCTGCTACTCTACTTCCTGTTCATCACAGGACGCCGTTACGCTTTACGCTGCTGGTTAATTCACTCCAGTGGATGGAAACGGTTTTTTATTTCCACGGTTTAATAGTTGACCTGAGACTCTGGTGGTAAATGTTTCCCACTGGTGGATGAATGTGGTTGATGGTTGATGGAGCGGCTTTGATTGCTTCTGTCTGTCGATTCACTGCTTTTCTAGAATGCAGTGATTTCTGCTCACAGCAGGATGACCAGCAACGATTTATAACCTCGTGTTTGAACCGCCATCCAAAGATCATCTAAAGCTGCCTTCAGCTGAACGGCCATCATGATGATGATGATGATGATGAGCTGAACGTAAACCAGGCCAGACATGGAGAGCTCCACCGTCAGAACCACAGACCCCGCATTGACTGTAACAGTGCAGGGATTACGGCCGCCATCTTGGGGAGGTCGACCTGCTCCCCTAAAGCCGGACGTACACTGAACCACACGGTTTAGTAGTACAGTGTGAGCTCGCAGCTCAGGATTTCTGTTTGGCCCGACGCTCTGATGCGATCTACCTGCTCACGCTGTACGACTAAAAGGAACGTCTGACTGCGCTCCGCGGTGAGATGGCGCCACACTGATGCGTTAATCCAGAAAGAGAGTAGGAGAGGAATATGAAGCTCTCTAGAGTGAAACGCGCTGCCTTGGATATTTGGGCAATTTTGTGTGCGATAGCCCCCCCAAAAAAAAAAAGGCAAAGAGGTATTTGAATAAAAGACATGGCTGAACAAACATGGCTACCAGGTCAGAACTGCATTTCACTCATTGCCCCCCCGCCATGCTGCTGGGTTTACATCTGAGAGGAAGAATCCTTCTTTGCACCCTGAGCCATTTGCCAACGACGGTTGGACCTCAGGATTCGAGATGGGGAGGTGGTAGTGAGAGGATGATCGGCGCTCATAACCCCCTGTTCACTACAGGCTCACCACGCACCATCAGGCTGAAAGTCGGCCTGATCGAAAGATTCTTGCACCACTGGAAAATGGCCCTGAGAATCTAACTAACTAACCCACGGTGTAGGCCGGGCTTAACCTGCTGCTTTAAGCACGAGAAGCAGGATTTAGTTTATATCTACAGACTGATGACATCACGGGTGGAGGGAGAGATTCAGAGCTTTGAAGACATTAGTGAATAAACCGCAGATATACACTACATAGATTAGAAACTCCTTTGTTCTCCCATAGTGGGGAAAACCTGTTTCAATAGCAGCAAAAGGTTACAGCAAAGGTGGTCACACAATGAGGAGCTGAGAAAGTGCATAAAAAGAACACAATAAGTGACAGAGTTAAAAAATATTTATATAAATATGTAGTATCATCATATCCAGTTTTATGCTTAAATACAACCACAGCTGAACAAAGTGCTTTAATTAAAACATTGTTAAAAATAAATGATTATAAAAAAATAAACATAAATACTGTGCATCTGAAGAACAGATTATCAATAAACAGCTGTAGATATTTGACATTATTAAAGTTACAGTATTATATAATATTTTTACAGCGTAGTTAAAAACAAAAGGAGCCCTGGGAGCCTGAGGGTTCTGCCAGTATCTTTGCTGGTCCCAGTGTTCCTTCACTCTGCTGCACTGAGATATCTGATGTATTTCCACCAATCTGCTGTAACTCCTCCAGTTTGGGGGCCACTGCCCCGAGGGCCCCAATGACCACGGGTCCCACTGATGCCTTGACCTTCCAGGTTTAAAGGAAGACTTTGTAATCAGAGTAAAGCATGAAGTTAATTAAACTTGTGTGATATTGATCTGGTCAGGTCAGTAGCAGAGGGGGGGGGGGGGGGGTGGGGTGTTAATCAGTTTCAGCTGCTTTGGTGTGAATAATAACCAACAACAGACGACAACGAGACGACCATCAGAACAGGAATGGTTTTACAGGTGGAGGCCGCTGACATTTTTCCCCTCCTCGTCTTTTCTGACTCTTTTTCACCAGTTTAGCATTTGGCTAGGGTCGCTGTCACTACTGTTAGCACGAGGCGCTACCTGGACCCTACAGAGGTTGACAGGCAGTCCAACTCCTCCAGGATGGCACATCAATACGTGCCATTGCCTGAAGGTTTGCTGCGTCTCCAAGCACAATCTGAAGAGCATTGAGGAGATTCCAGGAGACAGGCAGTTACTCCAGGAGAGCTGGACAGGGCCGTAGAAGGTCTACAACCCATCAGCAGGACCGCTATCTGCTCCTTTGTGCAAGGAGGAGCAGGAGGAGCACTGCCAGAGCCCTACAGAATGACCTCCAGCAGGCCACTGGTGTGAATGTCTCTGACCAAACAATCAGAAACAGACTTAAGGAGGGTGGCCTGAGGGCCCCACGTCCTCTAGTGGGCCCTGTGCCCACTGCCCGGCACCGTGGAGCTCCATTGGCATTTGCCAGAACACCGGAATTGGCAAGTGGGCCACTGGCGCCCTGTGCTTTTCACAGATGAGAGCAGGTTCACCCTGAGCACATGTGACAGACGTGAAAGGGTCTGGAGAAGCTGTGGAGAACGTTCTGCTGCCTGTAACATCGTTCAGCACGACTGGTTTGGTGGGGGGGTCAGTGATGGTCTGGGGAGGCATATCCATGGAGGGACGCACAGACCTATACAGGCTAGACAACACCACCCTGACTGCCATTAGGGATCGGGATGAAATCCTTGCACCCATTGTCAGACCCTATGCTGGTGCAGTGGGTCCTGGGTTCCTCCTGGTGCACGACAATGCCTGCAGGCAGTTCCTGCAGGATGAAGGAATTGATACCATTGATTGCCCCCCCACGCTCTCCTGACCTAAATCTAATAGAACACCTCTGGGACATTGTTTCCATCCATCCCACGCCGCCAGGCTGCCCCTCAGACTGTCCAGGAGCTCAGTGATGCCCTGGTCCAGATCTGGGAGGAGATACCCCAGGATGCCATCAGTCGTCTCATTAGGAGCACGCCCCGACGTTGTCAGGTATGCAGACATGCACGCGGGGGCCATACAGATGACTGAATACCATTTAGAGTTGCTGCAATAAAACTTCAGCATAATGGACTAGCCTGCCGCATCATTTTTTCACTGTAATTTTTGGGGTGTCTTTGAATTCAGCCCTCTGTAGGTTGATAATTTTCATTTCCATCAAATGATGCGGCATCCTTTGTTCCTAACACATCACCCAGTCCGTATGAGGATAAAGAAACAGCAGGATTATTTATTCCCATTGAGATCTGATGGGTTTTCAAAGGGTTGCTTTAATGTTTTGAGCACTGTAGAATAGAATATTCAGAATATTCTATTAACTCCACTAAGAAGATTTAAATAAACTGAACTATTTGTTTATTTTCAGCAAAAAACAAACTTAAAAATTAGTTTAACATTCAAAAAGTTAAAGTTGATTAAAATTTATTCTCTTCCTGCTCAACATCACAGCGAGCGGAGCTTTTGACCTCCCCAAGATGGCGTCACCAAATCATGCTAACAGGTGAAAGCGGTCAATGTGGGGTCTGCTCAGAGATTAGGAACGGTCTGAACCAGTAAGGGCTCAGGTTCTTCTGAGATTAACCAGTTTCTGTTTTCCTCAGCGATACCAATGAGCTCTTAGTCAGAATAATCTCTGCATAATCTGGGGCTGCTGGTGGATGCAGCTGTGGAAAACTAACTATTCAGTAGTTCTGGCTTATCTATGACAGAAAACGAGGTTTTGGCTCTTCAATTATTCAGATTGTTTCAAAAAGAGAGTATGCTGAAAACCGTTTCTGAATCTGCAAAGGTATTTCTGGAGCAAAGTCGGATCTTTTCAAACATGAAATTAGATGCATCAACGCACATATGTAACCAAACATTTAAATGAAAATGTTTCCTGAAAGATGATGAATAATCAACAAAGCGTTGGCTGAAAGCATGAAGCCTGCAGGCCCTGAGCTTTCTGCATGTTTAAATCTGAGCCGTTAACGTGCTGTACGGCGGTAAAACGCACGTGCCGTCCGTTCTTATTGATCAAGCTGTGGATATGTGTCGCAGTGACATCATTAATGGCAGGCAGAGGCGCGTCTGAGGAGCAGCGATGGCTCAGGGTGGAGTAAAGTGGCTTCATAGTGCTCATAAGGTGTGATAACCAGGTGATGGATGACAGGAAGAGGCTGGTTTTCCAGTGATATAAATGACATCAGTTTGTTGTTGTTAGCTTTAGCTTTTTCTCTGCCTTAAAGTTTTCACAGAAGCCTTCTGAATGCAGGCGTCCGCCCTCAATGTTGTTTTAGTCTTAGCCTCCATTAGCTGCTCCGTATTCTCTGCGCCTCGTTTCGCCACGATGATGATTTTTCAGGTTTATTGTGATAAAACCAGAAACCTTCTTTCCTCTGGAAATCCAGGCTGAACGGATTTAAACTGCTATGCTGTCGTCATCTAATACCCAGAAACACGACCGCGCTGGTGGAAGACATGCTTGTTTATTTACACTCGGGCCAAGCCTGGGTCCTGATGGTGAGCAGGGTAGGGGTTACTGTGCCTGAATAAAATGCCACCAAATGTAATGAATTTATCGGTATTATTATTGGAAATGCGATAGATGTCGGGTCTCCCTAGTTTCTGTTCCTTTGGTTTTATTCTCAGTCGGGACGTTTGGTTTGACCCTGAATGTCTGAGAATCGGACCGAACCGGATCAGGTCCGTCTTTGGTTGTTTATTTAGCTTTTTTAACGCGTCGACCTTTTCACGCTGACTCTCTGATATCCTGTGTTTGTAAAGCTCCCGTGGAGAACGGCGACGCAGAGATGACGGCAGAGGAGCCGTGGGACCAGAAAGACGAAGAGCCGACGCAGGAGGAGCCGGGAGGCGGCGACCGAGGACCGGAGGAAGCGGCCACGCCGGAGGACACGCCTCCTGAAATGATGATGGAGGAGGAGGAGGAGGTGTTGGTGCCAAAGGTACCAGCTGTACAGCCAGACGCTCCTAAGAAGGAGCACATCAACGTGGTTTTCATCGGACACGTAGGTCAGTGCTGCACCCGGGGGGGGCGGACCTTTGATGGTTGTTCTGGTTAAATAAAGGAAAATGTTGGATTTGCTCCTCAGACGCTGGGAAGTCGACCATCGGAGGACAGATTATGTGAGTCATTGTTCAGAGTGGCTCTGATTGGCTGATTGGCGTCGCTCTGACCCCTCCCCCATCCTCTCTGTCTAACAGGTATCTAACGGGCATGGTGGACAAGAGGACCTTAGAGAAGTACGAGAGGGAAGCTAAGGAGAAGAACAGAGAAACCTGGTGAGTGGAGCTCAGGAACAACATGGCCGCCATGGCGCCTCTCTATGACACGGCGCTCTGTCCTCAGGTACCTGTCCTGGGCTTTGGACACCAATCAGGAGGAGCGGGACAAGGGGAAGACGGTGGAGGTGGGCCGGGCGTACTTCGAGACGGACAAAAAGCACTTTACTATCTTAGACGCTCCGGGCCACAAGAGCTTCGTGCCCAACATGATCGGCGGCGCTTCCCAAGCTGACCTGGCGGTTCTGGTGGGTAGCAGAACCCGACCGCTCCAGCAGAACTGCTCACAAACTGGAATGTTCTGAACGGCTGCTGGTTCGTCTCCTCAGGTGATCTCTGCCAGGAAAGGGGAGTTTGAGACGGGCTTTGAGAAGGGCGGCCAGACGCGGGAGCACGCCATGCTGGCCAAGACGGCTGGCGTCAAGCACCTGATCGTCCTGGTCAACAAGATGGACGACCCCACAGTCGGCTGGAGCCTGGAGAGGTGGGTTCATGTCCCCGCTGCTGGCAGCTCAGTCTGCTGGGGATAGTTTCACAATGACGACATGATGACGGTCAGAGCGCAGCAGCAATAGATCAGCAATGACATCATGATGACGGTCAGAGCGCAGCAGCAATAGATCAGCGATGACATCATGATGACGGTCAGAGCGCAGCAGCAATAGATCAGCGATGACATCACGATGACGGTCAGAGCGCAGCAGCAATAGATCAGCGATGACATCACGATGACGGTCAGAGCGCAGCAGCAATAGATCAGCGATGACATCACGATGACGGTCAGAGCGCAGCAGCAATAGATCAGCGATGACATCACGATGACGGTCAGAGCGCAGCAGCAATAGATCAGCGATGACATCACGATGACGGTCAGAGCGCAGCAGCAATAGATCAGCGATGACATCACGATGACGGTCAGAGCGCAGCAGCAATAGATCAGCGATGACATCATGATGACGGTCAGAGCGCAGCAGCAATAGATCAGCGATGACATCACGATGACTGTCAGAGCGCAGCAGCAATAGATCAGCGATGACATCACGATGACGGTCAGAGCGCAGCAGCAATAGATCAGCGATGACATCACGATGACGGTCAGAGCGCAGCAGCAATAGATCAGCGATGACATCATGATGACGGTCAGAGCGCAGCAGCAATAGATCAGCCTAAAGCTCCAGAACAATGTTCCTTCCATGAAGTTCCTCCATGATCCGGCTGCTGCGTCTCCTAAACCAGCCGTTACTGAACTTCTAAGGTTTGAAATGATTAACGGAGCAGGAGCCGTTCCTCCTGGTGATGAGGAACCAGCTGCTCTGGACCTCCTGCTGAGGAGGAACCGGCAGCTGTGAACCTCCTGCTGAGGAGGAACCGGCAGCTGTGAACCTCCTGCTGAGGAGGAACCGACAGCTGTGAACCTCCTGCTGAGGAGGAACCGGCAGCTGTGAACCTCCTGCTGAGGAGGAACCGGCAGCTGTGAACCTCCTGCTGAGGAGGAACCGGAGGAACCGGCAGCCGTGAACCTCCTGCTGAGGAGGAACCGGCAGCCGTGAACCTCCTGCTGAGGAGGAACCGGCAGCCGTGAACCTCCTGCTGAGGAGGAACCGGCAGCCGTGAACCTCCTGCTGAGGAGGAACCGGCAGCCGTGAACCTCCTGCTGAGGAGGAACCGGCAGCTGTGAACCTCTTGGTGAGGAACCGGCAGCTGTGAACCTCCTGCTGAGGAGGAACCGGCAGCTTTGAACCTCTTGGTGAGGAACCGGCAGCTGTGAACCTCCTGCTGAGGAGGAACCGGCAGCTGTGAACCTCCTGCTGAGGAGGAACCGTCAGCCGTGAACCTCCTGCTGAGGAGGAACCGGAGGAACCGGCAGCCGTGAACCTCCTGCTGAGGAGGAACCGGCAGCCGTGAACCTCCTGCTGAGGAGGAACCGGCAGCCGTGAACCTCCTGCTGAGGAACCGGCAGCCGTGAACCTCCTGCTGAGGAGGAACCGGCAGCCGTGAACCTCCTGCTGAGGAGGAACCGGAGGAACCGGCAGCCGTGAACCTCCTGCTGAGGAGGAACCGGAGGAACCGGCAGCCGTGAACCTCCTGCTGAGGAGGAACCGGAGGAACCGGCAGCGGTGAACCTCCTGCTGAGGAGGAACCGGAGGAACCGGCAGCCCTGAACCTCCTGCTGAGGAGGAACCGGAGGAACCGGCAGCGGTGAACCTCCTGCTGAGGAGGAACCGGCAGCCGTGAACCTCCTGCTGAGGAGGAACCGGAGGAACCGGCAGCCGTGAACCTCCTGCTGAGGAGGAACCGGAGGAACCGGCAGCCCTGAACCTCCTGCTGAGGAGGAACCGGAGGAACCGGCAGCGGTGAACCTCCTGCTGAGGAGGAACCGGAGGAACCGGCAGCCGTGAACCTCCTGCTGAGGAGGAACCGGCAGCCGTGAACCTCCTGCTGAGGAGGAACCGGCAGCCGTGAACCTCCTGCTGAGGAGGAACCGGAGGAACCGGCAGCCGTGAACCTCCTGCTGAGGAGGAACCGGCAGCCGTGAACCTCCTGCTGAGGAGGAACCGGCAGCCGTGAACCTCCTGCTGAGGAACCGGCAGCCGTGAACCTCCTGCTGAGGAACCGGCAGCTGTGAACCTCCTGCTGAGGAGGAACCGGCAGCCGTGAACCTCCTGCTGAGGAGGAACCGGCAGCCGTGAACCTCCTGCTGAGGAGGAACCGGCAGCCGTGAACCTCCTGCTGAGGAACCGGCAGCTGTGAACCTCCTGCTGAGGAGGAACCGGCAGCCGTGAACCTCCTGCTGAGGAACCGGCAGCCGTGAACCTCCTGCTGAGGAACCGGCAGCCGTGAACCTCCTGCTGAGGAACCGGCAGCCGTGAACCTCCTGCTGAGGAGGAACCGGCAGCCGTGAACCTCCTGCTGAGGAGGAACCGGCAGCCGTGAACCTCCTGCTGAGGAGGAACCGGCAGCCGTGAACCTCCTGCTGAGGAACCGGCAGCCGTGAACCTCCTGCTGAGGAGGAACCGGCAGCCGTGAACCTCCTGCTGAGGAGGAACCGGCAGCCGTGAACCTCCTGCTGAGGAACCGGCAGCCTGTGAACCTCCTGCTGAGGAACCGGCAGCCTGTGAACCTCCTGCTGAGGAGGAACCGGCAGCCGTGAACCTCCTGCTGAGGAGGAACCGGCAGCCGTGAACCTCCTGCTGAGGAGGAACCGGCAGCCGTGAACCTCCTGCTGAGGAGGAACCGGCAGCCGTGAACCTCCTGCTGAGGAGGAACCGGCAGCCGTGAACCTCCTGCTGAGGAGGAACCGGCAGCCGTGAACCTCCTGCTGAGGAGGAACCGGCAGCCGTGAACCTCCTGCTGAGGAGGAACCGGCAGCCGTGAACCTCCTGCTGAGGAGGAACCGGCAGCCGTGAACCTCCTGCTGAGGAGGAACCGGCAGCCGTGAACCTCCTGCTGAGGAGAACCGGCAGCCGTGAACCTCCTGCTGAGGAGGAACCGGCAGCCGTGAACCTCCTGCTGAGGAGGAACCGGCAGCCGTGAACCTCCTGCTGAGGAGGAACCGGCAGCCGTGAACCTCCTGCTGAGGAACCGGCAGCCGTGAACCTCCTGCTGAGGAGGAACCGGCAGCCGTGAACCTCCTGCTGAGGAACCGGCAGCCGTGAACCTCCTGCTGAGGAACCGGCAGCCGTGAACCTCCTGCTGAGAGGAACCGGCAGCCGTGAACCTCCTGCTGAGGAGGAACCGGCAGCCGTGAACCTCCTGCTGAGGAGGAACCGGCAGCCGTGAACCTCCTGCTGAGGAGGAACCGGCAGCCGTGAACCTCCTGCTGAGGAACCGGCAGCCGTGAACCTCCTGCTGAGGAGGAACCGGCAGCCGTGAACCTCCTGCTGAGGAGGAACCGGCAGCCGTGAACCTCCTGCTGAGGAGGAACCGGCAGCCGTGAACCTCCTGCTGAGGAGGAACCGGCAGCCGTGAACCTCCTGCTGAGGAGGAACCGGCAGCCGTGAACCTCCTGCTGAGAGGAACCGGCAGCCGTGAACCTCCTGCTGAGGAGGAACCGGCAGCCGTGAACCTCCTGCTGAGGAGGAACCGGCAGCCGTGAACCTCCTGCTGAGGAGGAACCGGCAGCCGTGAACCTCCTGCTGAGGGAACCGGCAGCCGTGAACCTCCTGCTGAGGAACCGGCAGCCGTGAACCTCCTGCTGAGGAGAACCGGCAGCCGTGAACCTCCTGCTGAGGAGGAACCGGCAGCCGTGAACCTCCTGCTGAGGAACCGGCAGCCGTGAACCTCCTGCTGAGGAACCGGCAGCCGTGAACCTCCTGCTGAGGAACCGGCAGCCGTGAACCTCCTGCTGAGGAACCGGCAGCCGTGAACCTCCTGCTGAGGAGGAACCGGCAGCCGTGAACCTCCTGCTGAGGAGGAACCGGCAGCCGTGAACCTCCTGCTGAGGAGGAACCGGCAGCCGTGAACCTCCTGCTGAGGAACCGGCAGCCGTGAACCTCCTGCTGAGGAGGAACCGGCAGCCGTGAACCTCCTGCTGAGGAGGAACCGGCAGCCGTGAACCTCCTGCTGAGGAACCGGCAGCCGTGAACCTCCTGCTGAGGAGGAACCGGCAGCCGTGAACCTCCTGCTGAGGAGGAACCGGCAGCCGTGAACCTCCTGCTGAGGAACCGGCAGCCGTGAACCTCCTGCTGAGGGAACCGGCAGCCGTGAACCTCCTGCTGAGGAACCGGCAGCCGTGAACCTCCTGCTGAGGAACCGGCAGCCGTGAACCTCCTGCTGAGGAGGAACCGGCAGCCGTGAACCTCCTGCTGAGGAGGAACCGGCAGCCGTGAACCTCCTGCTGAGGAGGAACCGGCAGCCGTGAACCTCCTGCTGAGGAGGAACCGGCAGCCGTGAACCTCCTGCTGAGGAGAACCGGCAGCCGTGAACCTCCTGCTGAGGAGAACCGGCAGCCGTGAACCTCCTGCTGAGGAGGAACCGGCAGCCGTGAACCTCCTGCTGAGGAGGAACCGGCAGCCGTGAACCTCCTGCTGAGGAGGAACCGGCAGCCGTGAACCTCCTGCTGAGGAACCGGCAGCCGTGAACCTCCTGCTGAGGAGAACCGGCAGCCGTGAACCTCCTGCTGAGGAGGAACCGGCAGCCGTGAACCTCCTGCTGAGGAGAACCGGCAGCCGTGAACCTCCTGCTGGAGGAACCGGCAGCCGTGAACCTCCTGCTGAGGAGGAACCGGCAGCCAGTGAACCTCCTGCTGAGGAGAACCGGCAGCCTGTGAACCTCCTGCTGAGGAACCCGGCAGCTCGTGAACCTCCTGCTGAGGAGGAACCGGCAGCCGTGAACCTCTCCTGCTGAGGAGGAACGGCAGCCGTGAACCTCCTGCTGAGGAGAACCGGCAGCCGTGAACCTCCTGCTGAGGAGGAACCGGCAGCCGTGAACCTCCTGCTGAGGAGGAACCCGGCAGCCGTGAACCCTCCTGCTGAGGAGGAACCGGCAGCCGTGAACCTCCTGCTGAGGAGGAACCGGCAGCCGTGAACCTCCTGCTGAGGGGAACCGGGCAGCCGTGAACCCTCCTGCTGAGGGGAACCGGCAGCCGTGAACCTCCTGCTGAGGAGGAACCGGCAGCCCGTGAACCTCCTGCTGAGGAGGAACCGGCAGCCGTGAACCATCCTGCTGAGGAGGAACCGGCAGCCGTGAACCTCCTGCTGAGGAGGAACCGGCAGCCGTGAACCTCCTGCTGAGGAGGAACCGGCAGCCGTGAACCTCCTGCTGAGGAGGAACCGGCAGCCGTGAACCTCCTGCTGAGGAACCGGCAGCCGTGAACCTCCTGCTGAGGAACCGGCAGCCGTGAACCTCCTGCTGAGGAACCGGCAGCCGTGAACCTCCTGCTGAGGAACCGGCAGCCGTGAACCTCCTGCTGAGGAGAACCGGCAGCCGTGAACCTCCTGCTGAGGAGGAACCGGCAGCCGTGAACCTCCTGCTGAGGAGGAACCGGCAGCCGTGAACCTCCTGCTGAGGAGGAACCGGCAGCCGTGAACCTCCTGCTGAGGAGGAACCGGCAGCCGTGAACCTCCTGCTGAGGAGGAACCGGCAGCCGTGAACCTCCTGCTGAGGAGGAACCGGCAGCCGTGAACCTCCTGCTGAGGAGGAACCGGCAGCCGTGAACCTCCTGCTGAGGAGGAACCGGCAGCCGTGAACCTCCTGCTGAGGAGGAACCGGCAGCCGTGAACCTCCTGCTGAGGAGGAACCGGCAGCCGTGAACCTCCTGCTGAGGAGGAACCGGCAGCCGTGAACCTCCTGCTGAGGAGGAACCGGCAGCCGTGAACCTCCTGCTGAGGAGGAACCGGCAGCCGTGAACCTCCTGCTGAGGAGGAACCGGCAGCCGTGAACCTCCTGCTGAGGAGGAACCGGCAGCCGTGAACCTCCTGCTGAGGAACCGGCAGCCGTGAACCTCCTGCTGAGGAACCGGCAGCCGTGAACCTCCTGCTGAGGAGGAACCGGCAGCCGTGAACCTCCTGCTGAGGAGGAACCGGCAGCCGTGAACCTCCTGCTGAGGAGGAACCGGCAGCCGTGAACCTCCTGCTGAGGAGGAACCGGCAGCCGTGAACCTCCTGCTGAGGAGGAACCGGCAGCCGTGAACCTCCTGCTGAGGAACCGGCAGCCGTGAACCTCCTGCTGAGGAACCGGCAGCCGTGAACCTCCTGCTGAGGAACCGGCAGCCGTGAACCTCCTGCTGAGGAGGAACCGGCAGCCGTGAACCTCCTGCTGAGGAGGAACCGGCAGCTCATGTAGAGTTAGAGGCTCAGCTCTGAGCCTGTCAGGTTCCTGTCCTGGTTCCTCCTCTTCATGCCCAGCCAGTGAGGGTAAACGTGTGGTTCTCCTGTTCTCCTCTCCCTGCAGGTATGAGGAGTGTAAAGAGAAGCTGGTGCCGTTCCTGAAGAAGGTGGGCTTCAACCCAAAGAAGGACATTCACTTCATGCCTTGTTCTGGCCTCACTGGAGCCAACCTCAAGGAGCCCACCGACCTTTGCCCCTGGTACACGTAAGTACAGCGCCTCCCCTGGTGACCGTAGAGCCGCAGCGTTTCTCCTCACTCACCCTGCTCTCTCTGACCCCCCCCAGATGTCTGCCCTTCATTCCACACCTGGACAGTTTGCCAAACTTCAACAGATCCAGCGACGGTCCCGTCCGATTGCCCATCGTAGACAAATACAAGGTAGGCTGATGGTTTCTAGACGCTGTCTCCATGGAAACAGCAGGGGCCTGCAGACGTTCGCTCTGAATGTTTGGGAAGGTTTTATCTCCATCAAGCTGCGTTCACAGTCATCAAGACCTGAGCGTCAAAAACTCAGAAATCTGGATCAAACCGGTCCAGCTGCTCTGATGGTTTTTCTGCTCTGCAGCTTCCAGCTGGACAGCAGCTCTGCTTCATTTAGTTTATCAGCTGGAAAAAGAGTTTTAACAGGTTTCTAAGTGAGAAAGTCCACCTCCTAACATCCTCTGTTCATCAGTTCATCAGGATTATAATCTGCAGTTCTTACTGGGAGCTCCAGACCTCCAGCATCCCGCCGGAAGGCGGCGCTGGGAATCCCCGCTGGAAGCTCTCTGCTGCAGGCAGGCAGCCTGGGGGGGATTTCCTGCTGCAGGAAGGTTAAAAACTGCAAGAACCAGAATAAACAATCCAATATTTGAACATTTCTAGTTAATCTGGGGATTTATAAACAGTTTCTCCATAGTTCATAAAAATGTTTTAGTGCAGCAGTAATGATCAGAGCTGCTCTCTGTTCCTCCTGCATAACCATCCATCCTACCTGCTTTATTTAACCTTTGGAGTTAAATTAAACTCCTTGATTTATTTTCTAATGTCTGCAGAAGCGATGGCAGCTTGCAGGTAGTGTCTCCCCCCCTCATAGAACTCCTGCATCACTTTCTCTGATTGGTTGATGCTCTGGCGTCCAGCGGTTTAGATTTCTGAACTCCATCATCAGACGCTGTGAAGCTCTGACAGGACGTCTCAGCGCCGCTTGACGGCGTCCGCCATTGAGTCGGACGCTTTGACACTCAGAACGCATTCGCTGTGAACTCACCTTCAGTCACGGGAGCAATCTGCTGCTCGGTGGAGGTTTCTAGTTAAAAATGATTTTACAGACGTCAGCGTCTCATAAACGATACATTTTTCATTTTCTTTCTTCATTTAAAACCTGATTTAGCTGCAGTTTAAAATGAAGTGATTGTAAAAGGCTGATCCAGAGTCAGCTGTGGTCAGAGATGTTGATCTGTGCTCTGCCTACAGGACATGGGGACCGTGGTCCTCGGGAAGCTGGAGTCGGGTTCCATCAGTAAAGCTCAGCAGCTCGTCATGATGCCCAACAGGGTGAGATGTTCCACCTACAACCTTCACACTAACATGGCCGCTAATCTATCCCAGATTATTGGATTTTAATCCAGAAAAAACAGAATCTTTTAAAACAAACATTGGTTCTGGTTCTCCTCCCCATCCCTCCCTCTCCTGACCCGTCTGGGTCCACGCAGCACGTGGTGGAGGTTCTGAGTCTCCTCTCGGATGACGTGGAGACGGAGGACGCAGGTCCAGGTGAGAACCTGAAGCTGCGGCTGAAGGGGATCGAGGAAGAGGAGATTCTGCCGGGCTTCATCCTCTGTACCTCTGACAGTCTGTGTCATTCGGGTCGGACCTTCGACGCTCAGGTACGTCCGGCGGCAGTGGTTCCGCCGCTCGCCTCCCAGACGCCGGTCCTGATGTCCCGCTGTCCTCCACAGATCGTCATCATTGAACATAAATCCATCATCTGTCCGGGTTACAACGCCGTGCTTCACATCCACACGTGCATCGAAGAGGTCCAGATCACGGTAAGCCGCCGCCGCCTCCCGTTGACCTCCTTCTGGAGCCCAGCCTCCTGCTAACGCGCGTCTCCCGGCAGGCTTTGATCTGCCTGGTGGACAAGAAGACCGGAGACAAGAGCAAGACGCGTCCGCGGTTCGTTAAGCAGGACCAGGTGTGCATCGCCCGTCTGCGCACGGCGGGAACTATCTGCCTCGAGACCTTTAAGGACTTTCCTCAGATGGGCCGCTTCACCCTACGGGACGAAGGTAAGCCGGCGGCGGGGGGTTCTGTTGGGTTTCACCCGTCCTGATGGCTCCGTCCATCAGTAGTCCCTCAGGGAAGCACGGTGGTGGCCGCATCATGCTTCCCCAAACCCAGTGATCCCACTGAGTCCAACAGCGCTGGACTGCATGTCCCTGGACTGTTGCCATGACAACCAGTCAGCGCTGGATGCTGAGGTGAGGATGAGGAGCAGCAGAGGCGAAGGTTTAAACGGTCAAAATGGAGGATAGCCGCCATCAGCTTCTACCAACGCTGGCAGCTCTGTGATTGGCTGGATGGAGCAGCCAGCTGACCTCTGACCTTTAGAACTGCTGGGATCCTCAGAAACAGCAGTGCAGCAAAAATAAAATAAATGGAAAATAACTTTATTATAGGAATAGAAGCCTGTAGTTCATTCCGTTCCTGGGTGATCCGGGTCTCTGATCTGGTACCAGAACCGAGCCGTGACCCAAACTATGATCACTGGGTTTGATCCGATGTTGGTGTGGATCTGACTGAAGGTTGTGTCTGTCTGCAGGTAAGACCATCGCCATCGGGAAGGTCCTGAAGCTGGTCGCTGAGCGGGACTGAGGAGGACGGCGCCGCCTGGAGTCTCTGTGAGAAGGACGTGGCCTCTGTCCTCGGCAGCGGCGGCGGCTCCCCGTCGCGCCTCGCCGTGCGTCTTGAAGTTGAGCTCTGGGAAACAGAGGCGTGTTTTTAAACTGAATGCTAGCGGCAGGAGTCGGCTTTCTCATATTGAGATCTCCGTTCTGCCGTTCTGGGTCCAGCTCTCCCATTCCTCCATTAAACCAGCTCTTTTCTTCCACTTTCCATTTCTCTGGCCGCCGCTCGCAGGTGGCCGAACTTCCGCCATGAACACAAGGACCAGGATGCTGGATGAGATTCCGAGGACTGGAAGTTTTCTCGGTTCTGTTTCCTTTTGCTTTTACCCAGTTTTGTTTCTGACGCTCTGGCTGTTAGCTGCAGCGTTGATCAAATGTTAAAGCTGTTCCAATAAAACATTGATTGGGAAAATCGGCGTGTTTGTCAGAGCTCACCACCGCCCCCTGCTGGCCCACAGCCTGCATCAGATTTTAATGCTTGAAGTTGTTTTCTGATCTGACGATCATTATGGGAGGAATGAAAGGTTTGATTTTAATCAAAGAAGGAAAACGAATTTACTTCAGGTTCTTCAGGCTCCTGGAGCTGCTGGTGTCCACCTGAAGCTAAAGGTGTTCATCATCTGGAGGTCCAACCAGACCAGAACCAAGCATCACACCAACGCTGCTCAATGTCTTATTTCAGGGTCACTTTGTTCCCAGGAGCCATTTAATCAGATCTGGTCTGGTTTCCTCTGAAGGTCGACGTCCTGGAATCTCCTGGGAGACGGACTGGCTGCAGCCTTCCTCCTCACAGAGGTTCTGATCCAGGGAACGTGATCAGAACCTCTGAGGGGTTCTGAAGCTTTGGTACCAACTGGACCAGCTGATAGATGAAGGCTATGGGGTGTCCATCACGCCGCAGCAGAAAGCACCGACTTTTGCTGACTATCTGTTCCATCACCTGCTGCAGGGCGGGGCTTCCCTCTGAAGCTCCGCCCCCACCCTGAATCAGGAATGTTTGTCTAATTAAAGCTGTGAAATGAAAAGAAGCAGAGATGTAATTCAGTCGGTTTCTGCTTTGAAAAGGTTTTGCTTCAGCTGTTCCTCCTCGCTCTGTGACTCCAGGGGGCGCTGTTCTGGTTCGTGCTAAAGTTAACCCTCCCAGTGAGGGAACACCTGTGGATCTCCTCCCTGAGGCTGGATTTGGCTTCATAATGAACTGCTGGTTCTGAATAATAGCAGCTGTGAAGCTCCGCAGCGAGGCGAAATATGGAGGCAGGTTAGCGTCACCGATGCGAAAGATGGAGGCAGGTTAGCGTCACAGCGATGGTAAAGATGGAGGCAGGTTAGCGTCACAGCGATGGTAAAGATGGAGGCAGGTTAGCGTCACAGCGATATGAGAGATGGAGGCAGGTTAGCGTCACAGCGATGGTAAAGATGGAGGCAGGTTAGCGTCACAGCGATGGTAAAGATGGAGGCAGGTTAGCGTCACAGCGATGGTAAAGATGGAGGCAGGTTAGCGTCACAGCGATATGAGAGATGGAGGCAGGTTAGCGTCACAGCGATGGTAAAGATGGAGGCAGGTTAGCGTCACAGCGATGGTAAAGATGGAGGCAGGTTAGCGTCACAGAGATGGTAAAGATGGAGGCAGGTTAGCGTCACAGCGATGCCAAAGATGGAGGCAGGTTAGCGTCACAGAGATGGTAAAGATGGAGGCAGGTTAGCGTCACAGCGATGCCAAAGATGGAGGCAGGTTAGCGTCACAGCGATATGAGAGATGGAGGCAGGTTAGCGTCACAGCGATATGAAAGATGGAGGCAGGTTAGCGTCACAGCGATGGTAAAGATGGAGGCAGGTTAGCGTCACAGCGATATGAGAGATGGAGGCAGGTTAGCATCACAGCGATGGCAAAGATGGAGGCAGGTTGGCGTCACAGCGATATGAAAGATGGAGGCAGGTTAGCGTCACAGCGATGGTAAAGATGGAGGCAGGTTAGCGTCACAGCGATGGTAAAGATGGAGGCAGGTTAGCGTCACAGCGATATGAGAGATGGAGGCAGGTTAGCGTCACAGAGATGGTAAAGATGGAGGCAGGTTAGCGTCACAGAGATGGTAAAGATGGAGGCAGGTTAGCGTCACAACGATGGTAAAGATGGAGGCAGGTTAGCGTCACAGCGATGGTAAAGATGGAGGCAGGTTAGCGTCACAGAGATGGTAAAGATGGAGGCAGGTTAGCGTCACAGCGATGGTAAAGATGGAGGCAGGTTAGCGTCACAACGATATGAAAGATGGAGGCAGGTTAGCGTCACAGCGATGGTAAAGATGGAGGCAGGTTAGCGTCACAGCGATGGTAAAGATGGAGGCAGGTTAGCGTCACAGCGATATGAGAGATGGAGGCAGGTTAGCGTCACGGCGATGCCAAAGATGGAGGCAGGTTAGCGTCACAGCGATGCGAAAGATGGAGGCAGGTTAGCGTCACAGCGATGCGAAAGATGGAGGCAGGTTAGCGTCACAGCGATATGAGAGATGGAGGCAGGTTAGCGTCACAGCGATATGAGAGATGGAGGCAGGTTAGCGTCACAGCGATATGAGAGATGGAGGCAGGTTAGCGTCACAGCGATATGAGAGATGGAGGCAGGTTAGCGTCACAGCGATATGAGAGATGGAGGCAGGTTAGCGTCACAGCGATATGAGAGATGGAGGCAGGTTAGCGTCACAGCGATATGAGAGATGGAGGCAGGTTAGCGTCACAGAGATGGTAAAGATGGAGGCAGGTTAGCGTCACAGCGATGGTAAAGATGGAGGCAGGTTAGCGTCACAGCGATGGTAAAGATGGAGGCAGGTTAGCATCACAGCGATGGTAAAGATGGAGGCAGGTTAGCGTCACAGCGATGCCAAAGATGGAGGCAGGTTAGCGTCACAGCGATATGAAAGATGGAGGCAGGTTAGCGTCACAGCGATGGTAAAGATGGAGGCAGGTTAGCGTCACAGCGATATGAAAGATGGAGGCAGGTTAGCGTCACAGAGATGGCAAAGATGGAGGCAGGTTAGCGTCACAGAGATGGTAAAGATGGAGGCAGGTTAGCGTCACAGCGATGGTAAAGATGGAGGCAGGTTAGCGTCACAGCGATGGTAAAGATGGAGGCAGGTTAGCGTCACAGCGATATGAAAGATGGAGGCAGGTTAGCGTCACAGAGATGGCAAAGATGGAGGCAGGTTGGCGTCACAGAGATGGTAAAGATGGAGG
This sequence comes from Cyprinodon tularosa, assembly GCF_016077235.1. Lineage (NCBI taxonomy): Eukaryota > Metazoa > Chordata > Actinopteri > Cyprinodontiformes > Cyprinodontidae > Cyprinodon > Cyprinodon tularosa. The sequence continues at coordinate 126,338 of NW_024037950.1, forward strand.
CAGGTTAGCGTCACAGCGATGGTAAAGATGGAGGCAGGTTAGCGTCACAGCGATGGTAAAGATGGAGGCAGGTTAGCGTCACAGCGATGGTAAAGATGGAGGCAGGTTAGCGTCACAGCGATATGAAAGATGGAGGCAGGTTAGCGTCACGGCGATGCCAAAGATGGAGGCAGGTTAGCGTCACGGCGATGCCAAAGATGGAGGCAGGTTAGCGTCACGGCGATGCCAAAGATGGAGGCAGGTTAGCGTCACAGCGATATGAGAGATGGAGGCAGGTTAGCGTCACGGCGATGTCAGAGATGGAGGCAGGTTAGCGTCACAGCGATATGAGAGATGGAGGCAGGTTAGCGTCACAGCGATATGAGAGATGGAGGCAGGTTAGCGTCACAGCGATATGAGAGATGGAGGCAGGTTAGCGTCACAGCGATATGAAAGATGGAGGCAGGTTAGCGTCACAGCGATATGAGAGATGGAGGCAGGTTAGCGTCACAGCGATATGAGAGATGGAGGCAGGTTAGCGTCACAGCGATGGTAAAGATGGAGGCAGGTTAGCGTCACAGCGATGGTAAAGATGGAGGCAGGTTAGCGTCACAGAGATGGTAAAGATGGAGGCAGGTTAGCGTCACAGAGATGGTAAAGATGGAGGCAGGTTAGCGTCACAGCGATGCCAAAGATGGAGGCAGGTTAGCGTCACAGAGATGGTAAAGATGGAGGCAGGTTAGCGTCACAGCGATATGAAAGATGGAGGCAGGTTAGCGTCACAGCGATATGAGAGATGGAGGCAGGTTAGCGTCACAGCGATGGTAAAGATGGAGGCAGGTTAGCGTCACAGCGATGGTAAAGATGGAGGCAGGTTAGCGTCACAGCGATATGAGAGATGGAGGCAGGTTAGCGTCACAGCGATATGAGAGATGGAGGCAGGTTAGCGTCACAGCGATATGAAAGATGGAGGCAGGTTAGCGTCACAGCGATGGTAAAGATGGAGGCAGGTTAGCGTCACAGCGATATGAGAGATGGAGGCAGGTTAGCGTCACGGCGATGCCAAAGATGGAGGCAGGTTAGCGTCACAGCGATATGAGAGATGGAGGCAGGTTAGCGTCACAGCGATGCCAAAGATGGAGGCAGGTTAGCGTCACAGCGATGGTAAAGATGGAGGCAGGTTAGCGTCACAGCGATATGAGAGATGGAGGCAGGTTAGCGTCACAGCGATATGAGAGATGGAGGCAGGTTAGCGTCACAGAGATGGTAAAGATGGAGGCAGGTTAGCGTCACAGCGATATGAGAGATGGAGGCAGGTTAGCGTCACAGCGATATGAGAGATGGAGGCAGGTTAGCGTCACAGCGATATGAGAGATGGAGGCAGGTTAGCGTCACAGCGATATGAGAGATGGAGGCAGGTTAGCGTCACAGCGATGCCAAAGATGGAGGCAGGTTAGCGTCACAGCGATATGAGAGATGGAGGCAGGTTAGCGTCACAGCGATATGAGAGATGGAGGCAGGTTAGCGTCACGGCGATATGAGAGATGGAGGCAGGTTAGCGTCACGGCGATATGAGAGATGGAGGCAGGTTAGCGTCACGGCGATATGAGAGATGGAGGCAGGTTAGCTAGGGTGACCAAACGTCCGTATTTCCCGGGACATATCCGTATTTCACGTCCTGTCCCGGGCGTCCCGGGTTTTTTTAGAAAGTGAGGAAATGTCCTGATTTCACTGCGCACGACGCTCCGTGTGACGTAATCCCTGAGCCGCGTCAGTGCGGGCAGCCCTGCTCTTAATCAGAGGCTCTGTTCGAAAAACCTGGGCTGCATCCTCCAAGGACGCGGTCTACCTAGACTGGATCCTTCGAAGTCCTTGAAAATAAGGAGACCGGAAGAGTTTTGGCTGTAAATTCGACCAGGTCCACCCTTCGACGGGTTTTACCGCCGTATGCTCTGTTGCTTAGCAACCGTGAAAGTTGACACACAAAGCAGGAAAAGAAGGAATACCGAGGTTTTCAAAACTGTTTGTTTATTTATTTCTTTTTTATTGTGAAGTGAACAGAGACTACACTCACAAGAATCCAGAGTGGAATAAATGTTCCAACCAGCGGGAGCAGGAACAAATCAAATCAAATGTAATGATAGAAACCTTAGTCAGTTAAATAACCTGCTGCTGTCATTCTGCACATCTCTGATGTTGCTGCTATTTTCAAATATCCATTACTGTAAAAATGTCCATAGCTGCATATTGGTTATTTATTCTCCAGTTTTATATTGTTAAAACACTTTACAGGATTTTATTGTTTATATTTTAACTCTTCCCTATTATGTTATTCTTATACATTTCTCTAAGGTCCTCATTTGTGTGACCATTTTCAATAATCTTTCTGCTGCTGTAAATCTGCCCATTGTGGGACAATAAAGGGATTTTCTATTCTATTCTATAAAAGGGTTAGAAATACATAAGTAAATCTAAACAATGTATGTATAAAAATATATCTGCAAAATCTCTAATATTCAACAACAAAAAATACTTAGTTAAGCATATTGTGCAAAACAACAGTAAAAAAAATTAAACTCCTATCAGATTTATAGTTCCCCCCCTGCAGATATATTAGAATCTGTCCTTAAATTCCAGCCAAACCCATTTCCACAGTAACAGATTAAAACCTTTAGATAAACCAAACATTACCGCCACATATCTGACTCTATAGCCATTAAAACAACTATTTTCATTCATTTCAGACGGAACTATTCACAGACTGGATTATATTAAACTGAACTTCCAATTTTCACCACTGTTCGTTGCCAAGTAACCTTTCCTCTGATCACGGAGCAAATCCCGATGAGACATTTGTTCTTTCACAATCACCCCCCCCCCCCCCCCCCCCCCCCCCGCTCCAAGGTGTCCTGGTTTTCCCAAATGAAAATATGGTCACCCTAAGGTTAGCGTCACAGAGATGGTAAAGATGGAGGCAGGTTAGCGTCACAGCGATGGTAAAGATGGAGGCAGGTTAGCGTCACAGAGATGGTAAAGATGGAGGCAGGTTAGCGTCA